>NC_084560.2:42517920-42580420 GCF_033978685.3 Nerophis lumbriciformis
CATCATTTTTCCAGTGCAAAACCGAAAAATCCCAAATACCGTATTTTCCGCACTATAAGGCGCACCTAAAAACCACAAATTTTCTCAAAAGCTAACAGTGCGCCTTATAACCCGGTGCGCTTTATTACGATTCATTTTCATAAAGTTTCGATCTCGCAACTTCGGTAAACAGCCGCCATCTTTTTTCCCGGTAGAACAGGAAGCGCTTCTTCTTCTACGCAAGCAACCGCCAAGGTAAGCACCCGCCCCCATAGAACAGGAAGCGCTTCTTCTTCTACTGTAAGCTACCGCCCGCCCCCGGAAGAAGAAGAAAAAACGCGCGGATATCACCGTACGTTTCATTTCCTGTTTACATCTGTAAAGACCACAAAATGGCTCCTACTAAGCGAAAAGGATCCGGTTCATAAAAAGACGCAATCTCTCCATCCGCACACGGATTACTACCGTATTTCACAGCAACTGATATTCCTGTGAACCGCACTGTGGAACGGGAGCACGTACGGTGAATATTCGCACCACAGGGAATGAGAAGTCATCCTTCACTGTGGTTCTAGCTTGCCATGCTAACTTCCACCCATGGTGATATTCAAAAGGAAGACCTTGCCAAAAGAGACCTTTCCAGCCGGCGTCATCATAAAAGCTAACTCGAAGGGATGGATGGATGAAGAAAAGATGAGCGAGTGGTTAAGGGAAGTTTACGCGAAGAGGCTGGGTGGCTTTTTTCACACAGCTCCGAAGGCGAACACACCTTCACTAAGACGGGCAGACAGCGCCGGACGACATACGCCAACATTTGCCAGTGGATCGTAAATGCCTGGGCAGATATTTCGGTCACAACTGTGGTCCGAGCTTTCCGGAAGGCAGGATTCACAGAACAACAGCGACACTGACTCCGATGACTTCGACGAGACGGAACCGGCCATTTTGGATACCACGCTTGCGCAACTTTTCAATTCGGACACCGAAGACGAAGAATTCGAAGGATTTACGAATGAAGAATAACTTCAGAAGGTGAGCGCTATGTTTATTTTGTGTGTTGTGACATTAACGTTCGAGCAACATTATGTTGCTATTGCTCTACACCATTTTGAATTTTACTATGTTTGTGATTGCACATTTGCGTACATTTTGGGACAGAGTTGTTAGAACGCTGGTTTTCAATATATTATTAAAGTTTGACTGAACTATCTGACTGTTTTTTTGACATTCCCTTTAGCGCAGCGTAGGCGCGGCTTATAATCCGGGGCGGCTTATTGGTGGACAAAGTTATGAAATATGTAATTCATTGAAGGTGCGGCTAATAATCCGGTGCGCCTTATAGTGCGGAAAATACGGTAATATAAAAAAACCCAACAAAAAAACACTTTTACTTCCTGCGACAGTCACTCAGAATGCTCTCAGTGGCGTGAAGCGCGTCAGATATAAGCGTGTAACCTTTGACCTGACAAAGGTTTTACTGACTCGGGAGTGCAGGGATGTTCCCTCCGCACAAGGCCTTGGCTTATTGCTCTCTCTCAAGGTGAGGAAGGGGAGAACGCTTGCTAAGATGAAGGCAAATGGTTCTATAAACAGCCTGAGGGGAACGCCAGCTCGCCTGATTGCTGCTCATCTGGCCGTTTCCCAAATGTTTTATGCGCCTCGGACTGGTAATCAATAGCTACACATGCAGCGCTCGCTTTTATAACACGCCCG
Source organism: Nerophis lumbriciformis (assembly GCF_033978685.3). Classification (NCBI taxonomy): domain Eukaryota; kingdom Metazoa; phylum Chordata; class Actinopteri; order Syngnathiformes; family Syngnathidae; genus Nerophis; species Nerophis lumbriciformis. The sequence goes on from NC_084560.2 coordinate 42,519,613, forward strand.
AGGAGGAGGGAGGAGGGAGGAGGGAGGAGGGAGGAGGGAGTCCATGGCGGCCTTGGCAGAAGATGGAGAGATGCCAGGTTGGACCGATGCTGCAGCGACATACAGGATGCATACCTGCCAACTTTTGAAATCAGAAAAACCTAGTAGCCAGGGTCCAGGGGCCGCAGGCCCCGGTAGGTCCAGGACAAAGTCCTGGTGGGGGGTTCCTTCGCCCCCCCGACGCAAAATGATTATTAGCATTCAGACAGGTTAACATGTTGCTAAAACCATCACTTTTCTATCAGTCACAGTGACTTTTCAAAATAGAAATATTACAGCAAAAATCATATGGGTTGATTGACATGTTTATTCTGTAAGCTAACTTCAATAGTTTGAAATTATTTTGACAGTTAATGCCAGTTATCCTGTCAACCTTTCACAAGACTTCAATTTGTTAACTGAAAGTATAAACAGTATAAACACTTTTTACAGTAAACAAATGGTAAAACAGTACTAAACAATTCCATTAAAAAAAAAAAATTGGTGTCATTATTAACTTTCTGTCCAAGCTTGTATAATCTACTGCCTTGTTCAATTGTAAAAAATATTCTGTGCCTAAAATTCACATTTCTATCACAATTATCATACTGTAAACATGGTAAGCTAACTTCATTAAAATTAATAGTCCTGTCAATAGCATGGAATTACAATTCAAATGTCGTTTTTTTGTAAGCCTTTCAAAAGAATTCAAAATATGAAAAATGAATGAAAATTAATTTAAGCCATCAGACACTTGAAAAGTGGCACATCACATCTCTAATGTAATCATTTGAACTTTTCAACAGAAATAGCACTGCAAAAATATTAAGGACATACTTCTGTATTTTGGTAGTTATGCTGTCAACATTTAACAAGATTTCTTCAACTTGGACTTGAAAGCATAAATAGTATAAACACTTTTAACAGTATAACAGTACTAAACAATTCCAATAGATAACATTGGTGTCATTACCTTTTTGCATGCTCAATTATTGCCTCCGTAAATAAAACTTCGGCATTTATCACATCCAAAGAATCTGTTTGGGCGACGAAAAACGTTGAAAGTTTTCCACTTGTATCGCTAGCAACGGCATTAGACTTGTGTTTTTTTGTCCCAACGTGGTCTTTTACATCGCTAATTCCTCCGTGTCCGATCGAAAATTCTTGTCTGCACAAGGTGCAATTCGCGTAGTTTTCACCCTTTTTGGAACGGATAATTATTCCCGGATAGGCTTTTGAATATTCTTCACGGAATGACTGCAGTTTTCTTTTCGGTTTAAGACTCGTATGCGATTTTTCTCCGGCTGATTCCATGATCGTTCGCTCGTTTGGAAACAATGGCAACTGGTGCCTCGTGCTTGGCAGCGGTGCTATAAATAGCCTCGCGCATGGCATTCGGAATGGCTCGATAGGAAGTTACGGGAAGCAGTGTCGATTGTCATTGTTGTTACGCGATTTTGTGAATAAAACTTAAAAAAAAATTATTTTTTTTAATGAATGAAAAACCGTATTTTTTATCACTGCAACCGTAACCCGGAATAGGTTGATGAAAACCGTACTAATTGCGGGAAAACCGGAGTAGTTGGCAGGTATGAGGATGGCTATTTTTGATTCACAAGCAATTACCAACTAAATTAATACGTCCTTTTTCACTCACTTTCACTCTTGATGTATTCGTTTTGGCAAAGAAAGGTCTGGAACACTAACAGTGTACACAGAACACACCTTCAAATATTACAACTGGGAATCTCTGGGTGCCTCATGATTTGATTCGGATTCTTGGGAGTAGATACTATAGCTCAAAAAAAAGGGGGGCTAGTGGGGACTAATTGATTTATGACCGGATTTTCCCCCAGGAAGTGGGCGTGGCTTCCACGTACATACTTGCCAACCCTCCCGATTATCCCGGGAGACTCCCGAATTTCAGTGCCCCTCCCGAAAATCTCCCGGGGCAACCATTCTCCCGAATTTCTCCCGATTTCCACCCGGACAACAATATTGGGGGCGTGCCTTAAAGGCACTGCCTTTAGCGTCATCTACAACCTGAAAAGGAGACTATTATATATGTCTCCGTTATCCAGTGACGTGCGGTGAGGTTGATGGCTGGTGAGGCACTGACTTCATCACAGTCAGATTTACAAACATATGAACCCTAAAGAGTATCTTATTCACCATTTGATTGGCAGCAGTTAACGGGTTATGTTTAAAAGCTCATACCAGCATTCTTCCCTGCTTGGCACTCAGCATCAAGGCTTGGAATTGGGGGTTAAATCACCAAAAATGATTTCCGGGCGCGGCGCCGCTGCTGCCCACTGCTCCCCTCACCTCCCAGGGGGTGATCAAGGGGATGGGTCAAATGCAGAGGACAAATTTCATTACACCTAGTGTGTGTGTGACAATCATTGCTACTTTAACTTAACTTTAACTTTACACATACAAACTGTAGCACACAAAAAAGCACATTTAATTAAAAAAAAACCGTTATTATGGTCTTACCTTTACTTATAAATTAAGTCCATGCACCGCAACCAAAGCCCTCGCTTAAACTTTCCACGTGCAAGATTGAATCTATTTAAAAAAGTGTAACCGAGGGTTTATAAATGTCGCCTATACTGTATGAAACTACAAAATAACAAACACGGAGGCTCCAGTTTACACGAGGACCACTTTATTTACCTTCTTTCAAAAACCTCCGCAACGTGACATCACTTCCGCTCTTAGCGCCTTCAAAATAAGAGCTCAAGGCATATACTGTATAACAGCGCATAACAGGAACTTAACATCACAAATAGGAAAGCCCATGAAAATAGGTTACAAAAGTTATTTAATAAGAAGCCAAAAAGTGCAAAAACAATAATGTTCGTGTTGGAGGAGTTGTGAATTAGGTACACCTGCAGTCTGCATGTGTATCTGCACAGCAGGCCAGCAGTTAGCCGAGTCATTGCGCAATCCATGTTGCGGCACTGAGTGACGTGCCTCAACTGGCTGCTGTTCACCGCACCGTCTCTTCTCAGTATTTGAACGGCAAATGTGAAAATTCAGCGATTGTGAATAAAAAAAATCTAAAACTGGTGAAGTTAAATGGAAAATAACTTTATAGTATAATCACTGGATACATATAACAATTTAATTTAATTTTTTTCTTTTTACATTTTTTTTCTTTCCATGATGGCAGGTGAGGCCCCGCCTCACCTGCCTCTAGTGACTGCACGTCACTGCCGTTATCCATAGGTTTATTTATAAGCCATAAAGTAGGCAGGCACGGAGCTATTTCTCAGCGTGTGTTTATTCCAGCCGGCACGTTAATACACTGACACACAACATCCGGATTCCCATCATGCATTGCTTCAAAACTACGGCAAGTAGTAATGTCCAAAAACATAACAGAGACGAAGCGGAAGAACGAAGAAGAGACATGGCGACGACGAGTAAGAAGAAGAAGTACGCTTGCAAGTTCCAAAATAACTGGGAAAAAATAATTTCAGTTCATCCAGGACAGCTGGAAGGGGAAGGGGTATGATGCCTGCACATTTTGTACATCAGACTTCTCCATTGAACACGCTGGCCGAACGGATATACTCATTCATGAACGGATATATATATATATATATATATATATATATATATATATATATATATATATATATATACACATATACATATATATGTTAGGAATGTCCCGATCCAGGTTTTTGCACTTCCGATCCGATACTGGCCTATCCGAGCATGTATTAAAGTTTAAAGTTATTTAGCCTACTTAGTTGTCAGAATCATGTTGAAAAGGGTTTTAGTACTCTTGATAACAACTAGCCGGCTGAATTAGGTGAGTTTGAATAATACACAATGGTTGGTAACAAGAAACTGACCTGTTTATTCAAGGATAAACACAAAATAGACAAAATTATACATGACAAACAGAAATGGCATCATTGAAATTAAGGCTGGGCGATATGGCCTTTTTTTAATATTGCGATATTTTAAGGCCATATTGCGATACACGATATATATCTGGATATTTTGCCTTAGCCTTGAATGAACACTTGATGCATATAATCACAGCAGTATGATGATTCTTACATTAAAACATTCTTCTTCATACTGCATTAATATATGCTACTTTTAAACTTTCATGCAGAGAAGGAAATCACAACTAAAAAAAATCACTATTTTTTTCATACGGTGTTGATGTGGAAATGTTTGCCTCAGCATTTTGATGGTGTGGACGTGTGGCACCGAACGGAGATAAGCGTCTCGACAGACGTTACAATATTTGAACAATGATGACGAAAACTGTTTTCTCTGTCGTGTCCGTGTGTCGAAAATTGTTATGCGCTTATTTTTTTATTTGATTTTGTGCGTGGCATAGATTTGCCGTGCGCAGAAGACGCTTAAACAGTGCGCAATTGCACAGGCGCGCACCTTAGAGGGAGCGTTGCTCGCACGGCTGCGCTAGCAACACAGCTAACGTTAGCCATGCTGCTACCTCTCTGCTGGGAGAGGGCGTATACGTATGTGGCGTGTGTCGTGACAGTATAAGACGTATGACATGACAGTATGTGACATGTGTAAGAAGGTGCGCTTGCTGTCTGTGAGAGGGAGACACAGAAAAGAGTGAGAAGAGCCTGTCGTGTAAAAGTGCACTTCTGCTGCTATTGGAACATAACTGTTTGTTATGATGCTTTGACATTTTTGCACTTTATTTCTTTATTGAAAGAAAATTCTATGAAGAGAAAAGTTGTTTGCAAATGTGGTTACAATGCTAAAAAATGAAAAGTTAAAGCTAAAAAAAAGAAATACACTTTATTGAGTTAACATTATTTCTTTATAGGGGGAAAAATGTGATGTTATGAGCTAGGCTAGGGAATATAACAACTACACTACCCAGCATGCAACGGGAGTGACGAGCATGCGAAAAGTGTTGTTGCATGTCGCCACCCGGCAAGCAAGAATGAGGTTATGAGCACGCTGTGAAAGTAAACGTCAAGAACTCAGCCTACACACCTCGTCTGCATTATTTATAATTAGACAGACAACACATATACAGTGTGATTTTGTTTTGTTTACAAGGAAAGAAAAAGAAAAGTTAATATGTTGAGAGCTGTATTATTTTCAGTTTTGTGCCCAAGGGACTGATTTTATTTTACACTATATTATTATTTATACACCTATAGTGATCACAGAGACAGGTTGTTTTTGTGTTACTGTATATATTTGTTTTTCTGAAAAATCCCACTTAATAAACTTTGGGTAACAACAGTCAATATTTATTTATTTTATTTTATTTTTTTAGGGGGGGTAACAGTCAATATTTATTTATTAGATTTTATTTTTTCCTTGTATAATAAAAGTGAGCTTTTGTTAAACCAAATATTGTGTGTTTTTTTCCATATACAACAACCTATCTCGACTCCATAAGAGAATCCATAAGGAATCGGTTCGATAAAAGGATTCGATAATAGGCTCGAACTCGATAATTTCTTATCAAACATCATCCCTAGTCTTGACCGCTGCGGCGGAGGCTCCGCCGAACCTCTGAGGCCGACTCACCGAACCCCTAGGGTTCCATCGAACCCAGGTTAAGAACCACTGCTTTAATAGAATAGAATAGAAAGTACTTTATTGATCCCTGGGGGAAATTCAGCACCACAGTTCGCTCACAATACCCAAGAATAATAATATAATATATATAATATATAAATCTATTCTACATATACTCTACATTTAAAGGGGAACATTATCACCAGACCTATGTAAGCGTCAATATATACCTTGATGTTGCAGAAAAAAGATCATATATTTTTTTAACCGATTTCCGAACTCTAAATGGGTGAATTTTGGCGAATTAAACGCCTTTCTAATATTCGCTTCCGTCACAACGTGACGTCACATCGGGAAGCAATCCGCCATTTTCTCAAACACCGAGTCAAATCAGCTCTGTTATTTTCCGTTTTTTCGACTGTTTTCCGTATCTTGGAGACATCATGCCTCGTCGGTGTGTTGTCGGAGGGTGTAACAACACCAACAGGGACGGATTCAAGTTGCACCAGTGGCCCAAAGATGCAAAAGTGGCAAGAAATCGGACGTTTGTTCCGCACACTTTACCGACGAAAGCTATGCTACGACAGAGATGGCAAGAATGTGTGGATATCCTGCGACACTCAAAGCAGATGCATTTCCAACGATAAAGTCAAAGAAATCTGCCGCCAGACCCCCATTGAATCTGCCGGAGTGTGTGAGCAATTCAGGGACAAAGGACCTCGGTAGCACGGCAAGCAATGGCGGCAGTTTGTTCCCGCAGACGAGCGAGCTAAACCCCCTGGATGTCTTGGCTCACACCGTCCCTTATGCCACCGAAGATGATCAAGAGAAGAATATCGACCCTAGCTTCCCTGGCCTGCTGACATCAACTCCAAAACTGGACAGATCAGCTTTCAGGAAAAGAGCGTGGATGAGGGTATGTCTACAGAATATATTAATTGATGAAAATTGGGCTGTCTGCACTCTCAAAGTGCATGTTGTTGCCAAATGTATTTCATATGCTGTAAACCTAGTTCATAGTTGTTAGTTTCCTTTAATGCCAAACAAACACATACCAATCGTCAAATCAAAAGGAGTTTTCCCAAAGAAAATGAAAACGGCAAAAGTTATTCCCATCTTCAAAAGTGGAGATAAGCATCAGTTCACCAACTATAGGCCTATTTCTCTACTCACACAATTTTCAAAAGTCCTTGAAAAATTATTTGTGTCAAGATTAGACAGTTTTATTGATAAGCATCACTTGCTAAGTGAACACCAATACGGTTTTCGACCAAACAGGTCCACTTCCATGGCAGTGATGGAACTAGTTGAGGAGGTAACCACTGCTATTGATAAGAGGGAGTTTGTTGTTGGCGTTTTTATTGACCTGAGCAAGGCCTTTGACACCATCCATCACACATTACTTTTAACAAAAATGCAGAGGTATGGTTTTAGAGGTCTTGCTCATGATTGGTTGAAAAGTTATCTTGGTGGTAGAGAACAGTATGTGCATATGAACAATGTAGATTCAGATAAAAAGATTATAACACATGGAGTGCCCCAAGGTTCTGTACTGGGACCAAAATTGTTTTTATTGTATATTAATGATATCTGCAAAATCTTTAAAAAACTCAACTGTATTCTCTTTGCTGATGATACAAGTCTGTACTGTTCTGGGCAAGACCTTGGCCAACTCCTAGAGACTGTAGAGAGTGAACTCCACATACTAAGGCAATGGTTTGATGCCAATAAACTGTCAATCAACCTAAATAAAACAAAATATATCATTTTTAAAAATAGGAAAAATAACATACAGTGTCATATAAGAATTGATGATATGGAGATAGAAAGGGTGTATTCAACAACATTTTTGGGAATCTATATAGATGATAAATTAAATTGGAAACTGTACATAAATATACTTAAGACAAAGATGGCAAAAAATATTGCTATGTTACATAAAATCAAAAACTCCGTAAATCAAAAGGCTCTTAATATGTTATATAATTCTTTCGTACTCCCATATCTTAATTATTGTGTTGAAATCTGGGGAAACAATTACAAATCAAACATCAACTCTATATTCTTACTTCAAAAGAAAGCGATTAGAATTGTAAATTATGCAGATTATCATGACCATACCAATGCTCTGTTTATTAAATTAAAAACATTAAAACTGCATGATCTTGTTGACCTCAACACTGCTATTGTGACGTACAAAGCTCACAACCACATGCTGCCTCGGTGTCTACAGGAGAGGTTCAAACCCAGAGAGAATCCCTATGACCTCAGAGGTTCAGCTGTCTTCCAGAAAGCTAAGATAAGAACAAGCTTAAAAAGTAGATGTGTTTCTGTCAGGGGGGTTCAACTGTGGAACAGTTTGGATGATTCCTTAAAATGTTCCAGATCCATTCACACATTTAAAAAACACTTTAAGACCAATGTCTTGGAAAAATATATCACTCTTGAATCAACACAGTATTTAATACTATGATCAATGTTAATTAAAATACTAAATATGGGTTATAAATAATAAATAATAATGGAAGTATAATTGTTTGTATATAGTATATAAATTGGTACAAGGATATTTCACATGCCTTTACTGTGTATATAATTGAACAGTGTTCATGTTGTGTATAATGTGTATTTATAATATGTTGTACAAAAGACATTTCATAATTTTCGGAAGTTCATCTTGTACTTGACATTGTTTATAGGGTTAGGCGCTATAAGTGTTCAACTTCAGCCTAAACCCTTTCGGTCTGCAACATTTTCATTTTCAATCTATGAATGTACAACTGTTTGTTTATTTTGTTGACCATTGACCGAAGAATAATAAACTTTACTAAACTTTACTAATCGTTGGTTAGAAGGCGATCGCCGAATTCGTCCTCGCTTTCTCCCGTGTCGCTGGCTGTTGTGTCGTTTTCGTCGGTTTCGCTTGCATACGGTTCAAACCGATATGGCTCAATAGCTTCAGTTTCTTCTTCAATTTCGTTTTCGCTACCTGCCTCCACACTACAACCATCCGTTTCAATACATGCGTAATCTGTTGAATCGCTTAAGCCGCTGAAATCCGAATCTGAATCCGAGCTAATGTCGCTATAGCTTGCTGTTCTTTCCGCCATGTTTGTTTGTATTGGCATCACTATGTGACGTCACAGGAAAATGGACGGGTGTATATAACGATGGTTAAAATCAGGCACTTTGAAGCTTTTTTTAGGGATATTGCGTGATGGGTAAAATTTTGTATGTGTGTATATATATATATACACCCTGGACAAGTCGCCACCTCATCGCAGGGCCAACACAGATAGACAGACAACATTCACACTCACATTCACACACTATACCTAATATATAAAGGGGTGGAAAAGTGACTATTACCTGCAGGGCAAACATTAGCTAACCAGAAGGCAATAACAATGTAAACAAAAAACACCTGCTTAAAAGATCTAATACAAATGTCCCTGAGGAATGTAAGGTGGGAGTACTGTAATTACCTAACGTTACATTATTATTTTCCATAACAATTTAGCCCCCTCCACAAAATTAACCCGACGTTAAAACAGAACTAGCTATTTATTGATTAGCAATTGCCGAATCATGTAACATTTGCTTAATGCTAAAAAGCCAGGTTACTATCACATTCTGTAACAGACAAATAATTTCATGTAGGCTAACGTTACCTACCTGCTACCTCTTGTCTTTTTCTCGTTTCTCCTCCTCTTCTTTTCTCTTTTTTCTTCCCTGGGCACCTGACAGTTTTGGCCCTTTTGACATCTTGTGTTGATTTTTTGATGTGGTGACGTCCAAAAAGAGTCATGATACGGGAAGGGGAGGGGAGGGGCGTAATGTTGTAACAAATAATATTTCTATTAAATAGGCTTTACTTTGCATTTTAATTAACGTGGGATTATTTTTTGTATTTAGAAATAATAATACCAACTTTTTTCTTTTTTTTTCTCCAACATTTGTGGCACTGGCGTGGCGCCCCCTGATGGACGGCGCCCTTAGCATTTGCCTATACGGCCTATGCCACGGGCCGGCCCTGATACAGTGTGATGGCTGTCGGTATGAAGGACCTCCTGTGTCGTTCCGTGTTGCATTTTGGGAGTCTTAACTTAACAAATCAACAACAACAAATGCATCGGCTTGCCACGCCAATGTGGTCGCTCGTTACGACGCTCGCATGCCCACCTGTGTAGGTCGGACGCTCAAATCGGCGGAACTGGCGGCCAATTAGAAAGCGCCTCATCCCCGCACGAGGCGGCGCTTTGAGGCCAGAGTGTGCGCCGTTTCTGTCCGAGTGGGACGAGAGCGTGGGTGAAGAAAACCGCAACGTCGGCGGCGCATGTCAATACCCGGCGCCGCTAATAAGGCTAGCTTCAGGTGCTGACATCAAGAGTGCCAAAGGTCGTTTCATCTCTTATGGATCCTGTTTGAACGCAGCGATTGCCTCAAAGACAGAAGCAGAGGAGCGGCGACTCATGTTGGCGTGTAAAGCATACACGTGTGCATCTTTTAATGGGGGTTGTTTACAACCATCTTGTTTATCCTATGTAGAGTTCCCTGCTGGGGTCACCCACCATCCTCCATCCTCCATCCTCCAGCAACCATCCCCCATCATTTGCAGCCCACAGGCCCCGAAAGCGCGGACGGAAGGCTGTGGATGGATGGTGTCATGAAAGAAGACAATTACGATGCAGAGAGCGAGGTCTCCCAGGGTTACGCTTTTTTTTTTTAGTCAGATTATTTACTTTGTGTTGTGTTTTGCGCTTTAAACTTTAACAGCCTTGAGGTTGTTTCTTTTTTAGCCCTGTTTGTGTGCATTTGTGTGAGGGAATATGCGCTGTTTTGATGATCTAATTGGCCATTATTGGATGTTTTCAGGCCATTTATTCTTCTTAAAAAGGTAGAGGCGTTGGACCGAGTCGACACAAAGTCTTCAGCGAGTTCTGCTTCTGCCAAATACATAGATGCGGGAAATGGCAATGAGACACAACGGGGGGTCTTCACCTTCTGCGTGGGGGAGAGAATGGACCGGACTCTAGTTAAGATGTGGAAAGGAATCTGCTTTAGATGTGCTAATATACATATATATATATATATATACATATACATATATATATATATATACAGTGGGGCAAAAAAGTATTTAGTCAGCCACCAATTGTGCAAGTTCTCCCACTTAAAATTATGACAGTATCATAGGTACACTTCAACTGTGAGAGACAGAATTTGAAAAAAAAATCCAGGAATTCACATTGTAGGATTTTTAAATAATTTATTTGTAAATTATGGTGGAAAATAAGTATTTGGTCAATAACAAAAATTCAACTCAATACTTTGTTATTGCCAACAAAGGTTATATTACAGAGGTCAAACGATTACTATAGGTCTTTGCACACACAGTAGCTGGTATTTTGGCCCATTCCTCCATGCAGATCTTCTCGAGAGCAGTGATGTTTTGGGGCTGTCGCCGAGCAACACGGACTTTCAACTCCCTCCACAGATTTTCTATGGGGTTGAGGTCTGGAGACTGGCTAGGCCACTCCAGGACTTTCAAATGCCTCTTACGGAGCCACTCCTTCGTTGCCCGGGCGGTGTGTTTGGGATCATTGTCATGCTGGAAGACCCAGCCACGTTTCATCTTCAAAGCTCTCACTGATGGAAGGAGGTTTTGGCTCAAAATCTCACGATACATGGCCCCATTCATTTTTTCCTTAACACGGATCAGTCGGCCTGTCCCCTTAGCAGAAAAACAGCCCCAAAGCATGATGTTTCCACCCCCATGCTTCACAGTAGGTATGGTGTTCTTGGGATGCAACTCAGTATTCTTCTTCCTCCAAACACGACGAGTTGAGTTTATACCAAAAAGTTATATTTTGGTTTCATCTGACCACATGACATTCTCCCAATCCTCTGCTGTATCATCCATGTGCTCTCTGGCAAACTTCAGAGGGGCCTGGACATGCACTGGCTTAAGCAGGGGGACACGTCTGGCACTGCAGGATTTGATTCCCTGTCGGCATAGTGTGTTACTGATGGTAACCTTTGTTACTTTGGTCCCAGCTCTCTGCAGGTCATTCACCAGGTCCCCCCGTGTGGTTCTGGGATTTTTGCTCACCGTTCTTATGATCATTTTGACCCCACGGGATGAGATCTTGCGTGGAGCCCCAGATCGAGGGAGATTATCAGTGGTCTTGTATGTCTTCCATTTTCTGATAATTGCTCCCACAGTTGATTTTTTCACACCAAGCTGCTTGCCTATTGTAGATTCACTCTTCACAGTCTGGTGCAGGTCTACAATTCTTTCCCTAGTGTCCTTTGACAGCTCTTTGGTCTTGGTCATAGTGGAGTTTGGAGTCTGACTGTTTGAGGCTGTGGACAGGTGTCTTTTATACAGATAACAAGTTCAAACAGGTTTATTAATTAATACAGGTAACAAGTGGAGGACAGAAGAGCTTCTTAAAGAAGAAGTTACAGGTCTGTGAGAGCCAGAGATCTTCCTTGTTTGAAGTGACCAAATACTTATTTTCCACCATGATTTACAAATAAATTCTTTAAAATTCCTACAATGTGAATTCCTGGATTTTTTACAGACCTCTGTCATCATTTTAAGTGGGAGAACTTGTACAATCGGTGGCTGACTAAATACTTTTTTGCCCCACTGTATATATATATACATATACATATACATATACATATATATATATATATATATATATATATATATATATATATATATATATACATATAATATACATTGAGACAAACAGGGGTCTAAAGTCCAGCCTGCAGCTCATTTCAATATAAAACCTGGGCATTTTTAAGGCCCCTTCTACAAACCCCGTTTCCATATGAGTTGGGAAATTGTGTTAGATGTAAATATAAACGGAATACAATGATTTGCAAATCCTTTTCAACCCATATTCAATTGAATGCACTACAAAGACAACATATTTGATGTTCAAACTCATAAACTTTATTTTTTTTTTTTGCAAATAATAATTAACTTAGAATTTCATGGCTGCAACACGTGCCAAAGTAGTTGGGAAAGGGCATGTTCACCACTGTGTTACAAGGCCTTTCCTTTTAACAACACTCAAACGATTGAGAACTGAGGAAACTAATTGTTGAAGCTTTGAAAGTGGAATTCTTTCCCATTCTTGTTTTATGTAGAGCTTCAGTCGTTCAACAGTCCGGGATCTCCGCTGTCGTATTTTAGGGTTCATAATGCGTCACACATTTTCGAAGGGAGACAGGTCTGGACTGCAGGCGGGCCACTGAAGCCACGCTGTTGTAACACGTGCTGAATGTGGCTCGGCATTGTCTTGCTGAAATAAGCAGGGGCGTCCACGAAAAAGACGGCGCTTAGATGGCAACATATGTTGTTCCAAAACCTGTATGTACCTTTCAGCATTAATGGTGCCTTCACAGATGTGTAAGTTACCCATGCCTTGGGCACTAATGCACCCCCATACCATCACACATGCTGGCTTTTCCACTTTGCGTCGATAACAGTCTGGATGGTTCGCTTCCCCTTTGGTCCGGATGACACGATGTCGAATATTTCCAAAAACAATTTGAAATGTGGACTCGTCAGACCACAGAACACTTTTCCATTTTGCATGAGTCCATCTTAGATGATCTCGGGCCCAGAGAAGCCGGCGGCGTTTCTGGATGTTGTTGATAAATGGCTTTCGCTTTGCATAGTAGAGCTTTAACTTGCACTTACAGATGAAGCGACCAACTGTATTTAGTGACAGTGGTTTTCTGAAGTGTTCCTGAGCCCATGTGGTGATATCCTTTAGAGATTGATGTCGGTTTTTGATACAGTGCCGTCTGAGGGATCGAAGGTCACGGTCAGTCAATGTTGGTTTCCGGCCATGCCGCTTACGTGGAGTGATTTCTCCAGATTCTCTGAACCTTTTGATAATATTATGGACCGTAGATGTTGAAATCCCTAAATTCCTTGCAATTGCACTTTGAGAAACGTTGTTCTTAAACTGTTCGACTATTTGCTCACGCAGTTGTGGACAAAGGGGTGTACCTCGCCCCCATCCTTTCTTGTGAAAGACTGAGCATTTTTTGGGAAGCTGTTTTTATACCCAATCATGGCACCCACCTGTTCCCAATTAGCCTGCACACCTGTGGGATGTTCCAAATAAGTGTTTGATGAGCATTCCTCAACTTTATCAGTATTTATTGCCACCTTTCCCCAACTTCTTTGTCACGTGTTGCTGGCGTCAAATTCTAAAGTTAATGATTATTTGCACAAATAAAAATGTTTATCGGTTTGAACATCAAATATGTTGTCTTTGTAGCATATTCAACTGAATATGGGTTGAAAAGGATTTGCAAATCATTGTATGCCGTTTATATTTACATCTAACACAATTTCCCAACTCATATGGAAACGGGGTTTGTACACGATCCAGGCTAAGTCCCACCTAACCGTATCCGTGTCCACACACACACAATGGTCGTTAAGGACCTCCTCATCCTCACCTCCAGTGTTGCTTTGTGTGCAAGTTCTTAAATGTAACTTATTTGAACAATATCCAGTGTTGTGGTATTTCAATTAACTGGAATCCATTGTAGTGAATCACACCTGAGCCATCATAAATTAATCAAATCTTTAATAAAGAACATTTTACATCAATCAATCTAGGGATCTAGATATCTGGTCAGGACACTCCTCACACTTTTACCTTCACTTTCATTGTCCATTCCTTATTGGTGACTTTATATCCTCTGGACCTTGACGTTGAGTCCGCGACAAACATGGCGAACATTAACTAATAGTCTGCTTTGCCAGTCCAAAAGCATTCGCTGTTTTCCGTAGTTTTTCCCTTCGACGGTCAGGTAATACAAAGCACACACTACCTTTTTTATCACATCCACGGGAGCCCGCATTCTCGTTGTCTCTCCCTCGACAAATGGACGAAGTTTTGGGTAAGTAGATGTAGCCGAGCTAAATTTTATTTTAATTATGGTCATTTATTCACGTCATTTTTTGTTGTGAACTTCCCCCATTACACCCTATTCAGGTGTACTGGAGAGGAGGCTACGCCGGATAGTCGAACCTCGGATTCAGGAGGAACAGTGTGGTTTTCGCCCTGGTCGTGGAACTGTGGACCAGCTCTATACTCTGGGCAGGGTCCTTGAGGGTGCATGGGAGTTTGCCCAACCAGTCTACATGTGCTTTGTGGACTTGGAGAAGGCATTCGACCGTGTACCCCGGGAAGTCCTGTGGGGAGTGCTCAGAGAGTATGGGGTATCGGACTGTCTTTTTGTGGCAGTCCGCTCCCTGTATGATCAGTGTCAGAGCTTGGTCCGCATTGCCGGTAGTAAGTCGGACACGTTTCCAGTGAGGGTTGGACTCCGCCAAGGCTGCCCTTTGTCACCCATTCTGTTCATAACTTTTATGGACAGAATTTCTAGGCGCAGTCAAGGCGTTGAGGGGATCTGGTTTGGTGGCTGCAGGATTAGGTCACTGCTATTTGCAGATGATCTGGTCCTGATGGCTTCCTCCGGCCAAGATCTTCAGCTCTCACTGGATCGGTTCGCAGCCGAGTGTGAAGCGACTGGGATGAGAATCAGCACCTCCAAGTCCGAGTCCATGGTTCTCGCCCGGAAAAGGGTGGAGTGCCATCTCCGGGTTGGGGAGGAGATCTTGCCCCAAGTGGAGGAGTTCAAGTACCTCGGAGTCTTGTTCACGAGTGGGGGAAGAGTGGATCGTGAGATCGACAGGCGGATCGGTGCGGCGTCTTCAGTAATGCGGACGCTGTATCGATCCGTTGTGGTGAAGAAGGAGCTGAGCCGGAAGGCAAAGCTCTCGATTTACTGGTCGATCTACGTTCCCATCCTCACCTATGGTCATGAGCTTTGGGTCATGACCGAAAGGACAAGATCACGGGTACAAGCGGCCGAAATGAGTTTCCTCCGCCGAGTGGCGGGGCTCTCCCTTAGAGATAGGGTGAGAAGCTCTGTCATTCGGGGGGAACTCAAAGTAAAGCCGCTGCTCCTCCACATGGAGAGGAGCCAGATGAGGTGGTTCGGGCATCTGGTCAGGATGCCACCCGAACGCCTCCCTAGGAAGGTGTTTCGGGCACGTCCGACCGGTAGGAGGCCACGGGGAAGACCCAGGACACGCTGGGAAGACTATCTCTCCCGGCTGGCCTGGGAACGCCTCGGGATCCCCCGGGAGGAGCTGGACGAAGTGGCTGGGGAGAGGGAAGTCTGGGCTTCCCTGCTTAAGCTGCTGCCCCCGCGACCCGACCTCGGATAAGCGGAAGAAGATGGATGGATGGATGGATGGATGGATGGACTTCCCCCAAAAGTGTTTCTCATTGTAAATAGGTTCCACTCTATTATTTTCCGTTACAAACCTTTTTGTTTCCCTGGGGGGTGATTTGGCGTCGCACCGGTGTGAGCAGCTTCAGTGAGCACTGACGCTCGGAGCTGGTAAGTCACGTTTATGTCTCTCTCCCTTTATTTTTTTATAAACTTTTTGGTTGTCGCTCTTAAAGTATATATAACAATTTAATAAAGTTTTTTTCTTTTTACATTTTTTTTCTTTCGTTCCATGATGGCAGGTGAGGCCCCCGCCTCCAGTGACCGCACGTCACTGCACTTAATATATTTTCGGTAACAACAGTCAATATTTATTTTATTTTATTTTATTTTTTTAGGGGGGTAACAGTCAATATTTATTTATTAGATTTTATTTTTTTCTTATATAATAAAAGTGAGCTTTTGTTAAACCAAATATTGTGAGAATGCACTAGGACTGCAACAACTAATCGATTAAATCGATTAAAATTAATTATAAAAATAGTTGGCGATTAATTTAGTCATGGATTCGTTGGATCTATGCTATGCGCATGCGCAGAGGATACTTTTTTTATTATTATTAATTTTTTTTTTTTTTATAAACCTTTATTTATAAACTGCAACATGTGCAAACAGCTGAGAAACAATAATCAAAATAAGTATGGTGCCAGTATGCTGTTTTTGTCCCCAATAAAATACTGGAAAGGATAGAAATGTAGTTTGTCTCATTTATCCGATTATTAGTCGATTAATCGAAGTTATAATCGACAGATTAATCGATTATCAAATTAGTTGTTAGTTGCAGCCCTAGAATGCACACCGTCTTGTGACGTGCTGTTAAGCATGCGGGTTAAATTCCCAAACTTTCTGTTTGTTAAATTGTTGTAAAAACCGGACTTTTATATGCTAAATCAGGGGTGCTCACACTTTTTCTGCAGGCGAGCTACTTTTCAATTGATCAAGTCGTGGGGATCTACCTCATTCATATATATAATTTATATTTACTTATTTATGAAACATATGTTTTTGTTAACAAGTTAAAGGTGTTTAATGATAATGCAAGCATGTTTAACACATATAGTTAATATTGTTAATACATTAAAGGTGTTTAATGATAATACAAGCATGTTTAATACATAGAGTTAATATTGTTAACAAGTTAAAGGTGTTTAAAGATAATGCAAGCATGTTTAACACAAATAGTTAATATTGTTTACAACTTAAAGGTGGTTAAAGATAATACAAGCATGTTTAACACATATAGTTAATATTGTTAACAAGTTAAAGGTGGTTAAAGATAATACAAGCATGTTTAACACATATAGATTCCTTTCTTTCATGAAGACAAGAATATAAGTTGGTGTATTACCTGATTCTGATGACTTGCATTGATTGTAATCAGACAGTGGTGATGATAACGTCCGCATTTTCGAATGGAGGAGAAAAAAAGTCCTCCTTTCTGTCCAATACCACATGAAAGTGGTTGGTTTTTGGCATCTTATTTGTCCAGCTTCCGTACTCCTTTGTATACACTTTACAAGAAATACATTGTCGGCAAACTCCGTAGCTTGCTAGCTTGTGCACGCTAGCTTTCTGAGACTCTTATTTTGGTAGCGCAGGCAGGATGACTGTGCTGTCGATCTTTGGAGTTTTGACGACAGGTACGGCGCCAGAGTCTGTTGAAATAAAGTGTTTCTCGCCTTCCTGTCGGTAATTTCAATGAGCTGGCAGCAGCCAGCGTCATCTCAGAAGACCCTCGGGTGCCGTGAATGTCAATCAAGTGACGAAAGTGACGTCATAGTGAAGATTTATGATCGCTCATTTTTAGGACTATTTTTTTAATGCCTGGCTGGTGATCGACTGACACACCCTCCGAGATCGACCGGTAGATCGCGATCGACGTAATGAGCACCCCTGTGCTAAATGATGTGTGGATTAGCTTAATGCTAGCAGCAGTTATTACGGGGTTTCCTGGTCTTGCGAGTTTGTGCACGGGTCAAAAACTCTGCTGTGTGTCTGTGTGGACATCTTGTGGCATTAATATGAGTGTGTATTATCGCTTTCTTTATTCTTTAGTGGAGAGAGATCCTGTTTACTGTGGACTGTGTGTGACGCCCTGTTCTTTTTGTTTCCATTCAAAAAAAGGTATGTCTGTTATGAGTTTTTTGGCATACCGTATTTTGGTAGTCATAACATTTTTTTTTAATAATTGTCAATATCGACAGATAAAACAGTTTCCAGTACAGATGTTCAATAATATCGGACTGCCGATATTATCGGCTTTAAAATGTAATATCGGAAATTATCGGTATCGGTTTCAAAAAGTAAAATGTATGACTTTTTAAAACGCCGTTGTGTACACGGACGTAGGGAGAAGTACAGAGCAGTTGCGACTCCTAGTCATACTTGCCAACCCTCCCCATTTTCCCGGGAGACTCCCAAATTTCAGTGCCCCTCCCGAAAATCTCCCGAGGCAACAATTCTCCCGAATTTCTCCCAGACAACAACATTGGAGGCGTGTCTTAAAGGCACTGCCTTTGCGTGCCGACCCAATCACATAATATCTACAGCTTTTCACACACACAAGTGAATGCCATACAGGTCACACTGAGGGTGGCTGTATAAACAACTTTAACACTGTTAAAAATATGCGCCACACTGAACCCACACCAAACAAGAATGACAAACACATTTCGGGAGAACATCTGCACCGTAACGCAACATAAACACAACAGAACAAATACCCAGAACCCCTTTGCAGCACTAACTCTTTCGGGACGCTACAATATACACCCCCCCGCTACACCCTACCCCCCCAACTCAACCTCCTCATGCTCTCTCAGGGAGAGCATGTCCCAAATTCCAAGCTGCTGTTTTGAGGCATTTTCCAAAAAATTAGGGCTGCACCAACTAATCGATTAAATCGATTAAAATCGATTATAAAAATAGTTGGCGATTAATTTAGTCATCGATTCGTTGGATCTATGCTGTGCGCATGCGCAGAGGCTACTTATTTTTTTTAAAATGTTATTTATTTTTTTATAAACTGCAACATGTACAAACAACTGAGAAACAATAATCAAAATAAGTATGGTGCCAGTATGCTGTTTTTCTTCCCAATAAAACACTGGAAAGGATAGAAATGTAGTTTGTCTCTTTTATCCGATTATTAATCGATTAATCGAAGTAATAATCGACAGATTTATCGATTATCAAATTAGTTGTTAGTTGCAGCCCTAAAAAAAATAATGCACTTTGTGACTTCAATAATAAATATGTCAGTGCCATGTTGGCACTTTTTTCCATAACTTGAGTTGATTTATTTTGGAAAACCTTGTTAAATTGTTTAATGCATCACAACAAAATTAGGCATAATAATGTGTTCATTCCACCACTGTATATATCGGTATCGCTTGATATCGGAATCGGTAATTAAGAGTCGGACAATATCGGAATATCGGCAAAAAAGCTATTATCGGACATCTCTAGTTTCCAGCTTTCATTAGCAGTCTGCTAAATCTGAAGGTTTCTGACAAGAGGAAAAGAATGCATATTCACCATGTACACAACTTCAGATTGTCATTAAAAAAGAATTACTCAATTGCCGTAATACAGGGGTGCTCATTACGTCGATCGCGATCTACCGGTCGATCTCGGAGGGTGTGTCAGTCGATCACCAGCCTGGCATTAAAAAAATAGTCCTAAAAATGAGCGATCATAAATCTTCACGTCACTTTCGTCACTTGATTGACATTCACGGCACCCGAGGGTCTTCTGAGATGACGCTGGCTGCTGCCAGCTCATTAAAATTACCAACTGGAAGGCGAGAAACACTTTATTTCAACAGACTCTGGCGCCGTACCTGTCGTCAAAACTCCAAAGACCGACTGCACAGTTGCACAATAAAAGCTCTGCTTCATCCTGCCTGCGCTACCAAAATAAGAGTCTCAGAAAGCTGGCGTGCACAAGCTAGCAAGCTACAAGGTTTGCCGACAATGTATTTCTTGTAAAGTGTATACAAAGGAGTACGGAAGCTGGACAAATAAGATGCCAAAAACCAACCACTTTCATGTGGTATTGGACAGAAAGGAGGACTTTTTTTCTCCTCCATTCGAAAATGCGGAAGTTATCATCACCACTGTCTGATTCCAATCAATGCAAGTCATCACAATCGGGTAATACACCAACTTATATTCTTGTCTTCATGAAAGAAAGGAATCTATATGTGTTAAACATGCTTGTATTATCTTTAACCACCTTTAAGTTGTTAACAATATTAACTATATGTGTTAAACATGCTTGTTTTATCTTTAACCACCTTTAAGTTGTTAACAATATTAACTATTTGTGTTAAACATGCTTGTATTATCTTTAACCACCTTTAACTTGTTAACAATATGTGTTAAACATGCTTGTATTATCTTTAACCACCTTTAAGTTGTTAACAATATTAACTATATGTGTTAAACATGCTTGTTTTATCTTTAACCACCTTTAAGTTGTTAACAATATTAACTATTTGTGTTAAACATGCTTGTATTATTTTTAACCACCTTTAACTTGTTAACAATATTAACTATATGTGTTAAACATACTTGTATTATCATTAAACACCTTTAATGTATTAACAATATTAACTATATGTGTTAAACATGCTTGGATTATCATTAAACACCTTTAACTTGTTAACAAAAACATATATTTCATAAATAAGTAAATATAAATTATATATATGAATGAGTTTTTTTTTAATTTAAATAAGCAGGATAGTTTGATAGGATACCTTTAGAAGTATTTACGTGGATATAAGACAACTCTAAATGTATGAAAACACCCTCTTTTTTGAGAATATTTTAACAAAAATAAGCTAGTATATTGCAATTAAAATAAATTCCTATTTCTTAGCTGTTCAAACATTGCTTGCCAAGTCCGATTCATTAGCGAGCGCCATCTTAAAAGGGTTTGGCGCCACCAACTGTTGGTTTGTACGACAAAACAGACAATTTCAAACACCAAAAAAATAAAGTTGTAAAAATAACGCGTGTTGACGGCAGGACTAGTTTACTCTACGTGAGGTGTCTGGCTTTGCATCATGTGACCGTGAACAAAGTGTTTGGTAATAATAATAATGATAAGACAACCGAACATTGTCTCTGCAGGGCGTTATTCCCGACAAAGACAGCAAAGTGTGTGTTTGTGCATACGCCTCGTGGCATGCTTGGGGCCATGAGATGAACCGCCGGGTGCAATGCACGCGGGATCCCTTTGTTGCAATAACCACAATTACCGGTACACACACACACACAAATTAGTCATTGTTCAGAAATCCATGTTGATTAAAGAGAGATAAAGAATATGCCGGAACTCCAAGGCTACTATGTAGACAGGTCCAATTTTACAGCTTGAGACGACCCACCCGTCAAAAGTCAGACCCATTACTTGCACATAGTGTCATACTTGCCAACCTTGAGACCTCCGGTTTCGGGAGGGGGAGGGGGTGGGGGTGGGGGTGGTCGGGGTGGGTAGGACGGGGGGGTGGCTAAAAGGGGAGGAGTATATTTACAGCTAGAATTCACCAAGTCAAGTATTTCATATATATATATATATATATATATATATATAGTCAAGTATTTCATATATATATATACATATATATATATATATATATATATATATATATATATATATATATATATATAAAATACTTGACGTTCAGTGAATTCTAGCTATATATATATATATATATATATATATATATATAAAATACTTGACGTTCAGTGAATTCTAGCTGTATATATATATATATATATATATATGTATATATATATATATATATATATATTTATTTATTTAATTTTATATATATATATATATATATATATATATATATATATTTAATTATATATATATATATATATATATATATATATGTATATATATATATATATATATACCGTATTTTCCGCACTATAAGGCGCACCTAAAAACCACAAATTTTCTCAAAAGCTAACAGTGCGCCTTATAACCCGGTGCGCTTTATTACGATTAATTTTCATAAAGTTTCGATCTCGCAACTTCGGTAAACAGCCGCCATCTTTTTTCCCGGTAGAACAGGAAGCGCTTCTTCTTCTACGCAAGCAACCGCCAAGGAAAGCACCCGCCCCCATAGAACAGGAAGCGCTTTAAGCAACCACCCGCCCCCGGAAGAAGAAGAAAAAACGCGCGGATATCACCGTACGTTTCATTTCCTGTTTACATCTGTAAAGACCACAAAATGGCTCCTACAAAGGACAAGGATCCGGTTCATAAAAAGACGCAATCTCTCCATCCGCACACGGATTACTACCGTATTTCACAGCAACTGATATTCCTGTGAACCGCACTGTGGATACAACGGGAGCACGTACGGTGAATATTCGCACCACAGGGAATGAGAAGTCATCCTTCACTGTGGTTCTAGCTTGCCATGCTAATGGCCAGAAACTTCCTCCCATGGTGATATTCAAAAGGAAGACCTTGCCAAAAGAGACCTTTCCAGCCGGCGTCATCATAAAAGCTAACTCGAAGGGATGGATGGATGAAGAAAAGATGAGCGAGTGGTTAAGGGAAGTTTACGCGAAGAGGCCGGGTGGCTTTTTTCACGCTGCTCCATCCATGTTGATATACGACTCTATGCGCGCCCACATCACAGATGGTGTCAAAAAACAAGTGAAGCACACAAATACAACACTCGCCGTCATTCCGGGTGGATTAACCAAAGAACTCCAACCGCTGGATATTGGTGTCAACAGGGCATTCAAATCACGAGTGCGAACGGCGTGGGAAAAATGGATGACCGAAGGCGAACACACCTTCACTAAAACGGGCAGACAGCGCCGGACGACATACGCCAACATCTGCCAGTGGATTGTAAATGCCTGGGCAGATATTTCTGTCACAACTGTGGTCCGAGCTTTCCGGAAGGCAGGATTCACAGAACTGCTGCACAACAACAGCGACACTGAATCCGATGACTTCGAAGAGACGGAGCCGGCCATTTTGGAACCCACGCTTGCGCAACTTTTCAATTCGGACACCGAAGACGAAGAATTCGAAGGATTTACCGGTACGAATGAAGAATAACTTCAGAAAGTGAGCGCTATGTTTATTTTGTGTGTTGTGACATTAACGTTCGAGCAACATTATGTTGCTATTGCTCTACACCATTTTGAATTTTACTATGTTTGTGATTGCACATTTGTACATTTTGGGACAGAGTTGTTAGAACGCTGGTTTTCAATATATTATTAAAGTTTGACTGAACTATCTGACTGTTTTTTTGACATTCACTTTAGCGCAGCGTAGGCGCGGCTTATAGTCCGGGGCGGCTTATTGGTGGACAAAATTATGAAATATGTAATTCATAGAAGGTGCGGCTAATAATCCGGTGCGCCTTATAGTGCGGAAAATACGGTATACTGTATATATATATATGTATGTGTGGGAAAAAAATCACAAGACTACTTCATCTCTACAGGCCTGTTTCATGAGGGGTTCCCTCAATCATCAGGAGATTGAGGGAAATCTCCTGATGATTGAGGGAACCCCTCATGAAACAGGCCTGTAGATATGAAGTAGTCTTGTGATTTTTTTCCCACACATACATATATTGCGCTCTACTACGGTATCGAGCACTATTTTTTTGGATAACCTTATTAAGATATATATATATATATATATATATATATATATATATATATATATATATATATATATATATATATATATATATCCATCCATCCATCTTCTTCCGCTTATCCGAGGTCGGGTCGCGGGGGCAGCAGCCTAAGCAGGGAAGCCCAGACTTCCCTCTCCCCAGCCACTTCGTTCAGCTCTTCCTGTGGGACCCCGAGGCGTTCCCAGGCCAGCCGGGAGACATAGTCTTCCCAACGTGTCTTGGGTCTTCCCCGTGGCCTATATATATATATATATATATATATATATATATATATATATATATATATATATATATATATATATATACATATAATTTCAGTGTTCATTTATTTACACATATACACACACATAACACTCATCTACTCATTGTTGAGTTAAGGGTTGAATTGTCCATCCTTGTTCTATTCTCTGTCACTATTTTTCGAACCATGCTGAACACCCTCTCTGATGATGCATTGCTGTGTGGCACGCACAAAAGTGCTTTCATCAAATGCACTAGATGGCAGTATTGTCCTGTTTAAGAGTGTCACAACATTGCTGTTTACGACAGACGAACTGCTTTAAAGGTATACAAAAAAGTGACTGCTGTGTTGTTGCCGCGCTGGGAGGACGTTAATGAAACTGCCTAACAATAAACCCACATAAGAAACCAAGAACTCGCCCTCCATCATTCTATAGTTATAACGTGATTGGGCAGGTACGCTTTTTTATATTGTGGAGGACCTGAGTCCGCCTGAATTTCGGGAGATTTTCGGGAGAAAATTTGTCCCGGGAGGTTTTCGGGAGAGGCGCTGAATTTCGGGAGTCTCCCGGAAAATCCGGGAGGGTTGGCAAGTATGCATAGTGTTGACCAGATACCAATATTTTGGTACCGGTAGCGGCTTTATTTTAACAAAAAATCTTCGGGTACATTAAACATATGTTTATTATTGAAAGTTTGTCCTTAAATAAAATAGTGAACATACAAGACAACTTGTCTTTTAGTAGTAAGTAAACAAACAAAGACTCCTAATTAGTCTGCTGACATATGCAGTAACATATTGTGTCATTTATACACCTATTATTTTCTACACATTATGAAGGACAAGTGAATTTTTAATCTACTTGTTCATTTACTGTTAATATCTGCTTACTTTCTCTTTTAACATGTTCTATCTACACTTCTGTTAAAAAGTACAAACCCTGTTTCCATATGAGTTGGGAAATTGTGTTAGATGTAAATATAAACGGAATACTTTTCAACCCATATTCAATTGAATGCACTACAAAGACAACATATTTGATGTTCAAACTGATAAACGTCTTTTTTTTGCAAATAATCATTAACTTTAGAATTTGATGGCAGCAACACGTGACAAAGAAGTTGGGAAAGGTGGCAATAAATACTGATAAAGTTGAGGAATGCTCATCAAACACTTATTTGGAACATCCCACAGGTGTGCGGGCTAATTGGGAACAGGTGGGTGCCATGATTGGGTATAAAAGTAGATTCCATGAAATGCTCAGTCATTCACAAACAAGGATGGGGCGAGGGTCACCACTTTGTCAACAAATGCGTGAGCAAATTGTTGAACAGTTTAAGAAAAACCTTTCTCAACCAGCTATTGCAAGGAATTTAGGGATTTCACCATCTACGGTCCGTAATATCATCAAAGGGTTCAGAGAATCTGGAGAAATCACTGCACGTAAGCAGCTAAGCCCGTGACCTTCGATCCCTCAGGCTGTACTGCATCAACAAGCGACATCAGTGTGTAAAGGATATCACCACATGGGCTCAGGAACACTTCAGAAACCCACTGTCAGAAACTACAGTTGGTCGCTACATCTGTAAGTGCAAGTTAAAACTCTCCTATGTAAAGCAAAAACCGTTTATCAACAACACCCAGAAACGCCGTCGGCTTCGCTGTACCTGAGCTCATCTAAGATGGACTGATACAAAGTGGAAAAGTGTTCTGTGGTCTGACGAGTCCACATTTCAAATTGTTTTTGGGAACTGTGGACGTCGTGTCCTCCGGACCAAAGAGGAAAAGAACCATCCGGATTGTTATAGGCGCAAAGTGTAAAAGGCAGCATGTGTGATGGTATGGGGGTGTATTAGTGCCCAAGACATGGGTAACTTACACATCTGTGAAGGCACCATTAATGCTGAAAGGTACATACAGGTTTTGGAGCAACATATGTTGCCATCCAAGCAACGTTACCATGGACGCCCCTGCTTATTTCAGCAAGATTCATAGTAAAAGAGTGTGGGTACTAGACTGGCCTGCCTGTAGTCCAGACCTGTCTCCCATTGAAAATGTGTGGCGCATTATGAAGCCTAAAATAGCACAACTTAAGCTGTACATCAAGCAAGAATGGGAAAGAATTCCACCTGAGAAGCTTACAAAATGTGTCTCCTCAGTTCCCAAACGTTTACTGAGTGTTGTTAAAAGGAAAGGCCATGTAACACAGTGGTGAACATGCCCTTTCCCAACTACTTTGGCACGTGTTGCAGCCATGAAATTCTAAGTTAATTATTATTTGCAAAAAAAAAAATTAAGTTTATGAGTTTGAACATCAAATATGTTGTCTTTGTAGCATATTCAACTGAATATGGGTTGAAAAGGATTTGCAAATCATTGTATTCTGTTTATATTTACATCTAACACAATTTCCCAACTCATATGGAAACGGGGTTTGTACTTTGTTGAGTTTTAGAGCGATTAAATAATGTTCCTACCTGCAAGCCTTGTCCGGTCCGGTCCGATTGCATCCAGTAAACTGCGAAAAACCCCGCGTCCTGACAGAATGTCGCCAGCCCGACTGACTGGCACAGGCGGTTTAAATAGTCATCTCCTGATTAAAGCAGGTGCGTGTCCTGAACAAATGAGGCAGGTGAAACTAATGGTGACAAAACAAAAAAAAGGAAGCGCAAACAGGAACTAAAAGAGTCCAAAAACTAACAAAACATAACCCAGACAACAGAACATGACACCGTGTCACAGTCTCTTACGCTTGCATCACATCTCATAAGCTCGACAACACATTGTGTCCAATTTTTTCCACAAAGATAAAAGATAATTATTGATATTCACCGATATAAAACACTTAGCTCGTGATATAGTTTTCAGTCACCTGTCTGGAACGGATGAATTAAAATGATTTCTTATGTGAAAAGTTTCCAGTTTCCCTACACCAGGGGTGCTCATTACGTCGATCGCGAGCTACCGGTCGATCTCGGAGGGTGTGTCAGTCGATCACCAGCCAGGCATTAAAAAAAATAGTCCTAAAAATGAGCGATCACAAATCTTCACTATGACGTCACTTTCGTCACTTGATTGACATTCACGGCACCCGAGGGTCTTCTGAGATGACGCTGGCTGCTGCCAGCTCATTAAAATTACCGACAGGAAGGCGAGAAACACTTTATTTCAACAGACTCTGGCGCCGTACCTGTCGTCAAAACTCCAAAGACCGACTGCACAGTTGCGCTAACAAAATAAGAGTCTCAGAAAGCTGGCGTGCACAAGCTAGCAAGCTACGGAGTTTGCCGACAATGTATTTCTTGTAAAGTGTATACAAAGGAGTACGGAAGCTGGACAAATAACATGCCAAAAACCAACCACTTTCATGTGGTATTGGACAGAAAGGAGGACTTTTTTCTCCTCCATTCGAAAATGCGGACGTTTTTAGCACCACTGTCTGATTCCAATCAATGCAAGTCATCAGAATCAGGTAATACACCAACTTATATTCTTGTCTTCATGAAAGAAAGGGATCTATATGTGTTAAACATGCCTGTATTATCTTTAAACACCTTAACTTGTTAACAATATTAACTACATGTGTTAAACATGCTTGTATTATCTTTAAACACCTTTAACTTGTTAATAATATTAACTATATGTGTTAAACATGCTTGTATTATCATTAAACACCTTTAACTTGTTAACAATATTAACTATATGTGTTAAACATGCTTGTATTATCATTAAACACCTTTAACTTATTAACAATATTAACTATATGTGTTAAACATGCTTGTATTATCTTTAAACACCTTTAAGTTGTTAACAATATTAACTATATGTGTTAAACATGCTTGTATTATCTTTAAACACCTTTAACTTATTACCAATATTAACTATATGTGTTAAACATGCTTGTATTATCATTAAACACCTTTAACTTGTTAACAATATTAACTATATGTGTTAAACATGCTTGTATTATCATTAAACACCTTTAATGTATTAACAATATTAACTATATGTGTTAAACATGCTTGCATTATCATTAAACACCTTTAACTTAT
Source organism: Nerophis lumbriciformis (assembly GCF_033978685.3). Lineage (NCBI taxonomy): Eukaryota > Metazoa > Chordata > Actinopteri > Syngnathiformes > Syngnathidae > Nerophis > Nerophis lumbriciformis. The sequence goes on from NC_084560.2 coordinate 42,547,502, forward strand.
TAACAAAAACATATATTTCATAAATAAGTAAATATAAATGATATATATGAATGAGGTAGATCCCCACGACTTGATCAATTGAAAAGTAGCTCGCCTGCAGAAAAAGTGTGAGCACCCCTGCCCTACACTCTTTTGGAGCCGAGGCACAAGTGCGATCACGTCTGGGCTACCTGTGGCCGGGCTTTCTATGTAATTGCATTAATAGCATATTCACAATCAGGACCCGGCCTCTCCATCCATTTACATAAACACACAACTTCTAATGGAACATCCTGTACTTCACATGGGCGCTCACAAAATTTGTAAATAATTACTCTCACATGGAGGAAAATAATAGGCGGACCCTATTGAAATTCACTGGCTGGAGGCGATGTGGTAATCATGGAGGGGAGCGGGGCCTGGGAGGGTGGAGGGCGGGGAGGAAGGTAGAAGAAGCGAAGGCAAAGATGGAATAATAAGCAACTTTGTACACAGTACTTATATGCGCGACACCATTTGTCAGTAACGACTTCTTGCCGCCATCATACAGCAGGCTGCCTATACGCGGGGTTTGTCACTTAAAAGCAACAAAAAAAACAAAAACGCGGGCACACAGAGCGACGTCCGGGTGATGGATTGAACGCGTTATCCGCTTATTAGCACAACAGCCCATTATCAATGTGGCCTGGCTCGGAACGCAATAAGGAGCAGTTCAGTGGCCGCCCGCGTCCAGTCACTCTCAAATGAGCGCCACAAATCACTTCACCGGGCATGGAGCGGCAACCCGCATATGAAAATACAGTGAATATGGGTGGGTGGGGGGAGGGGGTGTGTCCAATTTGCAGGCGATGTAAACAAAGACGCCTCCTGCAGGGAACTGAGTGATTGCTAGATGGTGAGATGCTGCACGCCACATTTGACCGTCTTGTTGTGCACCGTCGGAACATGTAAACAACGTATGAAACACACCTTGCACACTTTCCTCACCCGCCTTTTTGCACTTTGTCAACAGGCAGCAAAAATAATCACATGGAAAAGAAGTGTACAAATGATAAGCACCAAATGCTCCCTACTAGGGCGATATATCGAATATACTAGAGATGCCCGATAATATCGATAAATGCCTTTAAAATGTAATATCGGAAATTATCAGTATCGTTTTTTTTTTATCATCGGTATCGGTTTTTTTTTTTTTTTTTTTTTTAATAAAAAACACAAGATACACTTACTATTAGTCATACTTGCCAACCCTCCCGGATTTTCAGGGAGACTCCCGAAATTCAGCGCCTCTCCCGAAAACCTCCCGGGACAAATTTTCTCCCGAAAATCTCCCGAAATTCAGGCAGACTCAGGTCCTCATGGACCTGAGTCCACTAACCCACAATATAAAAAGCATACCTTGCCAATCACGTTATAACTGTAGAATGATGGAGGGCGAGTTCTTGGTTTCTTATGTGGGTTTATTGTTAGGCAGTTTCATTAACGTCCTCCCAGCGCGGCGCGGCAACAACACACAACAACAGCAGTCACGTTTTTGTATACCGTAAAGCAGTTCGTCTGCCGTAAACAGCAATGTTGTGACACTTTTAAACAGGACAATACTGCCATCTAGTGCATTTGATGAAAGCACTTTTGTGCGTGCCACACAGCAATGCATCATCAGAGAGGGTGTTCTGCATGGTTAGAAAAATAGTGACAGAGAATAGAACAAGGCTGGACAATTCAACCCTTAACTCAACAATGAGTAGATGAGTGTTATGTGTGTATATGTGTAAATAAATGAACACTGAAATTCAAGTATTTATTTTATATATATATATATATATATGTATGTGTGGGAAAAAAATCACAAGACTATTTCATCTCTACAGGCCTGTTTCATGAGGGGGGGTACCCTCAATCATCAGGATATTTTAATGGGAGCATTCGCATACCATGGTTTATATAGGGCACAGAGTGGGTGGGTACAGGCTGGCCTAGGGGCGTGGTGATTGGCTCATGTGTTACCTAGGAGGTGTTTCCGTCTATGGCGGCATGTTGTTACAATTTCGCTGCGCTTGTTGAGGGATGACAGGTCTGGACGGTAAATAAGGTACCCCCCCTCATGAAACAGGCCTGTAGAGATGAAATAGTCTTGTGATTTTTTCCCACACATACATATATTGCGCTCTACTACGGTATCGAGCACTATTTTTTGGATAACCTTATTAAGACATATATATATATATATATATATATATATATATATATATATATATATATATATATATATATATATATATATATATATATATATATAAAAAAATAAATATATATATATATGTACGTATATATATATGTACGTATATATATATATATATATATATAAATATAGCTAGAATTCACTGAATGTCAAGTATTTCTTATATATATATGAAATACTTGACTTGGTGAATTCTAGTTGCAAATATACTCCTCCCCTTTTAGCCACGCCCCCAACCACGCCCCCGTCCCACCCCGACCACGCCCACCCCCACCTCCCGAAATCGGAGGTCTCAAGGTTGGCAAGTATGCTATTAGTGTACCAACCCAAAAGACCTCCCTCCCCCATTTACACTCATTCACACAAAGGGTTGTTTCTTTCTGTTATTAATATTGTGGTTCCTACATTATATATCAATATATATCAATACAGTCTGCAAGGGATACAGTCCGTAAGCACACATGATTGTGGTCCACTAATAGTACTAACCTTTAACACTTCATTTTACTCATTTTCATTAATTATTAGTTTCTATGTAACTGTTTTTATATTGTTTTACTTTCTTTTTTATTCAAGAAAATGTTTTTAATTTATTTATCTTATTTTATAATTTTTTTTAAAAAGTACCTTATCTTCACCATACCTGGTTGTCCAAATTAGGCATAATAATGTGTTAATTCCACGACTGCATATATCGTTTGATATCGGTATCGGTAATTAAAGAGTTTGACAATATCGGAATATCGGATATCGGCAAAAAGCCATTATCGGACATCCCTAGAATATACCGGTACTCGATAAATTTTATTTTTATACCATATTTTATATGGTTTGTCTCTGTGCGATATAGAAAATGACTATATCGTGATATTGGAGTATACGTTCTCACGCAGTTGCTTTTAGCTGCGGGCATTACACTACATTTGACAGCCAACTCTACATGCCCCTAAAGCTGACCAACACGCTTGTAGTCAGCTGGAGGCGTGTCTTAATGAAATTAAACAATGGATGTCCGCGAACTTCTTGCAACTCAACACTAAGAAAACGGAAATGCTGATTATCGGTCCTGCTAAACACCGACATTTATTTAATAATACCACCTTAACATTTGACAACCAAACAATTACACAAGGCGAATCAGTAAAGAATCTGGGTATTATCTTCCACCCAACTCTCTCCTTTGAGTCACACATTAAGAGTGTTACTAAAACGGCCTTCTTTCATCTCCGTAATATCGCTAAAATTCGTTCTATTTTATCCACTAGCGACGCTGAGATCATTATTCATGCGTTCGTTACGTCTCGTCTCGACTACTGTAACGTATTATTTTCGGGTCTCCCTATGTCTAGCATTAAAAGACTACAATTGGTACAAAATGCGGCTGCTAGACTTTTGACAAGAACAAGAAAGTTTGATCATATTACGCCTATACTGTATATACCTTTATATACATATATACATATATATATACCTATACTGGCTCACCTGCACTGGCTTCCTGTGCACTTAAGAAGTGACTTTAAGGTTTTACTACTTACGTATAAAATACTACACGGTCTAGCTCCGTCCTATCTTGTCGATTGCATTGTACCATATGTCCCGGCAAGAAATCTGCGTTCAAAGAACTCCGGCTTATTAGTGATTCCCAGAGCCCAAAAAAAGTCTGCGGGCTATAGAGCGTTTTCTATTGGGGCTCCAGTACTATGGAATGCCCTCCCGGTAACAATTAGAGATGCTACCTCAGTAGAAGCATTGAAGTCCCATCTTAAAACTCATTTGTATACTCTAGCCTTTAAATAGCCCCCCTGTTAGACCAGTTGATCTGCCGTTTCTTTTCTTTTCTCCTCTGCTCCCCTATCCCTTGTGGAGGGGGGGGGGGGGGGTGGGGGGGGGGGGGGGTGGGGGGGGGGGGGGGGGCACAGGTCCGGTGGCCATGGATGAAGTGCTGGCTGTCCAGAGTCGGGACCCGGGGTGGACCGCTCGCCTGTGCATCGGCTGGGAACATCTCTGCGCTGCTGACCCGTCTCCGCTCGGGATGGTGTCCTGCTGGCCCCACTATGGACTGGACTCTTACTATTATGTTGGATCCACTATGGACTGGACTCTCACAATATTATGTCAGACCCACTCGACATCCATTGCATTCGGTCTCCCCTAGAGGGGGGGGGTTACCCACATATGCGGTCCTCTCCAAGGTTTCTCATAGTCATTCACATCGACGTCCCACTGAGGTGAGTTTTTCCTTGCCCTTATGTGAGCTTTGTACCGAGGATGTCGTTGTGGCTTGTGCAGCCCTTTGAGACACTTGTGATTTAGGGCTATATAAATAAACATTGATTGATTGATTGATTGATAAATTTCCATATTTTTATTTATATGGACAAAAAGTGCAGTCACGTCTTATGGAAGGTGCCATCGTGCAAAATTTGTATATATTTTTTTGTGTTTATCTCTTATTTCCATAAGGTGATATCTTGCACAATATCCACATTTATTTGTACTTAATTATGTTATCATTTTTTTCTGCCATTAAATTTGTTTATAATGCGTGTGTTGTTCTCATGTGCACCTACAATTTTTACTTGAGGTACAAGTACAGTGTTCTTATCTACATTAATGTTTTTTCTTCATAGGAAATCATTTTGAATGTGCTGTTTGTGTATTTTTTTCCACTAAAACTTGGTTTAAATATTTCAGTATAAATACTTTTGGAAAATTTGGAGCACATTTAAAAAATACCGCGATAATAATAACCGTGATAAATTTGGTCACAATAACCGTGATAAGAAATGTTCATACCGTGAAATCCGTAATTTATATATAAATATACACACAACAAATATATATACACATAAAAAATATACCTATATACATACATATACACACACACACACACACACACACACACACATATATATATATATATATATATATATATATATATATATATATATATAAATACATATATATACACATATACATAAATACATACATACATATACACACTTACATATATATAAATTCATATATATATATATATATATATATATATATATATATATATATATATATATATATATATATATATGACCTCCAGTATGACATGCATAAAGCTACAGACCGCTATTTAACAGCATTTATATCTCAATAAGTACCTACCTCTAGGTCTGTATGTATTTATTTAACATACCAGGCACGTTCTCAGTTGGTTATTTATGCCTCATATAACGTACACTTATTCAGCCTGTTGTTCACTATTCTTTATTTATTTTAAATTGCCTTTCAAATGTCTATTCTTGGTGTTGTCATGACTTGGTCCTGGGTGTTTGCTTTTCCGGCATGCAACGGAAAGTTGGCTCGGGCGAGACGGGAATGTAAGTACATTTTTATTTAAACACTATAAATACAAAACAAGGAAGGCGCGCACAATGGCGGAGAACAAACTATGAAACCAAAAGACTATAGCATTAATAAACAAAACTTACTTGGCATGGACAAAAAGGAGCAGCGTGAACGATGGACATGAAAAAAAGAGTCAGAAATGTGCAGAGCATAAATGTGGGGATGTCACCAGAAAGACAAACTGAAAACACTGAACTTAAATACTACAGACATGATTAACGAAAACAGGTGCGTGACTCAAAACGTGAAACAGGTGCGTGACGTGACAGGTGAAAACTAATGGGTTGCTATGGTGACAAACAAGAGTGCACAATGAGTCCAAACTTGGAACAGGTGAAACTAATGGGTAATCATGGAAACAAGACAAGGGAGTGAAAAGCCAGAAACTAAAGAGTCCAATAACTAAACAAAACATGATTAAAACAAAACATGATTACACAGACATGACAGATGTTGGCTTTTATCAAATACATTTCCCCCAAAAAATGCGACTTATACTCCAGTGCGACTTATATATGTTTTTTTCCTTCTTTACAATGCATTTTCGGCCGGTGCGACTTATACTCCGGAGCGACTTATACTCCGAAAAATAGGGTAATTGATTTGGGAAAACACTGCAATGTCAAACTTTGCACACTCAGGAACTAAGTCCACAAAGTAGACAGCATATATCCTCCTGAGACATCCATCCATCCATCCATCTTCTTCCGCTTATCCGAGGTCGGGTCGCGGGGGCAGCAGCTTAAGCAGGGAAGCCCAGACTTCCCTCTCCCCAGCCACTTCGTCCAGCTCCTCCCGGGGGATCCCGAGGCGTTCCCAGGCCAGCCGGGAGAGATAGTCTTCCCAGCGTGTCCTGGGTCTTCCCCGTGGCCTCCTACCGGTCGGACGTGCCCGAAACACCTTCCTAGGGAGGCGTTCGGGTGGCATCCTGACCAGATGCCCGAACCACCTCATCTGGCTCCTCTCGATGTGGAGGAGCAGCGGCTTTACTTTGAGCTCCCCCCGAATGACAGAGCTTCTCACCCTATCTCTAAGGGAGAGCCCCGCCACTCGGCGGAGGAAACTCATTTCGGCCGCTTGTACCCGTGATCTTGTCCTTTCGGTCATGACCCAAAGCTCATGACCATAGGTGAGGATGGGAACGTAGATCGACCGGTAAATCGAGAGCTTTGCCTCCCGGCTCAGCTCCTTCTTCACCACAACGGATCGATACATCGTCCGCATTACTGAAGACGCCGTACCGATCCGCCTGTCGATCTCACGATCCACTCTTCCCTCACTCGTGAACAAGACTCCGAGGTACTTGAACTCCTCCACTTGGGGCAAGATCTCCTCCCCAACCCGGAGATGGCACTCCACCCTTTTCCGGGAGAGAACCATGGACTCGGACTTGGAGGTGCTGATTCCCATCCCAGTCGCTTCACACTCGGCTGCGAACCGATCCAGTGAGAGCTGAAGATCTTGGCCGGAGGAAGCCATCAGGACCACATCATTCTGCAAATAGCAGAGACCTAAACCAGATCCCCTCAACGCCTTGACTGCGCCTAGAAATTCTGTCCATAAAGGTTATGAACAGAATCGGTGACAAAGGGCAGCCTTGGCGGAGTCCAACCCTCACTGGAAACGTGTCCGACTTACTGCCGGCAATGCGGACCAAGCTCTGGCACTGAGCATACAGGGAGCGAACTGCCACAATAAGACGGTGCGTTACCCCATACTCTCTGAGCACTCCCCACAGGACTTCCCGGGGTACACGGTCGAATGCCTTCTCCAAGTCCACAAAGCACATGTAGACTGGTTGGGCAAACTCCCATGCACCCTCAAGGACCCTGCCGAGAGTATAGAGCTGGTCCACAGTTCCACGACCAGGACGAAAACCACACTGTTCCTCCTGAATCCGAGGTTCGACTATCCGGCGTAGCCTCCTCTCCAGTACACCTGAATAGACCTTACCGGGAAGGCTGAGGAGTGTGATCCCACGATAGTTGGAACACACCCTCCGGTTCCCCTTCTTAAAGAGAGGAACCACCACCCCGGTCTGCCAATCCAGAGGTACCGCCCCCGATGTCCACGCGATGTTGCAGAGTCTTGTCAACCAATGTCCTGAGACATGTGGGCTATTTATTACTAAAATGTGGAACTGTGACAAAATAAATGGAGCACAAACAAAGGAGACTATACGGTATTTAGTTATTAAAGTGTACTGACACAGGTATTCCATTAAAGATATTCTGTTCACTTCCCGTGTTTAACCAGTTTCTTTTTTTAGGGTGGAAAATGAGATGCTAATTAACTCGTATCGGACGCCCGTCAAAACACGACTTATAATAATCACACCGCTAAGACGCGGCTGGCGTTGTTGCTAACAGCTAGAAATAACGGAAGTCTTGTTCTAAAAAATGAGGAGACAAGGCTGCTTCTTTTATAAAGATTTATGACACACTCCTCCTCCACCGCGATCACTCAGCGCCAGCATTTACATACGCTACACTCAGACATGCATGCACACTCATTAGGAAGTGGCGGCGTGCTGGCGCCCACCTTCCTTGACAGCACATCTGAAAGAGAAGATCCCCGCGTAAGAAGGAACGCAATGAAGGCTCCTAATATCTTTGATAGCGTGGTTATGCTAATGACGGGGCCGCCATGCAACATTCATGAAGTGTACGGCGGGCGCCGCTTGAGCTGCGCTGACGACGCTTACAATACGGAGGAGGACTCCACACGCAAAATGTTGTTTTGCCCTTAATTGTTTATTCCGCAGTTAAGTGCGGCTAAATGACGACTGTAAGTGATTGTTTATATGGGTCTGTTTACTTGTTGCGAGCAGCGTTGGGAGTAACAAGCAGTGTTAGGAACATACTTGCCAACCTTGAGACCTCCGATTTCGGGAGGTGGGGGGTGGGGTGTGGTCGAGGGTGGGGCGGGGGGGGCGTGGTTGGGGGCGTGGTTAAGATATATATATATATAAGAAATACTTGACTTTCAGTGAATTCTAGCTATATATATATATATATATATATATATATATTAGAGATGCGCAGATAGGCAATTATTTCATCCGCAACCGCATCAGAAAGTCGTCAACCATCCGCCATCCACCCGATGTAACATTTGATCAGAACCGCACCCGCCCGCACCCGCCCGTTGTTATATATCTAATATAGACGATGCAAGGCATTAGTGAGGTTATAAAGCTTTTGCCTGTTAAAGAAAGGAGACTGATCCAATGCAGCACAGACATTCGCGTGCCACGCTGTCACGACCCAGACGCACACCAGTGCGCAATCATATGGGAGCCGCGCTGAGCGCACCTCCAAGCGCGTTTCGCTGCCGGCGACGGCCGGGTATGGGCCCGACGCTCCAGCGCCATCCATTTTCAGGGCTAGTTGATTCGGCAGGTGGGTTGTTACACACTCCTTAGCGGGTTCCGACTTCCATGGCCACCGTCCTGCTGTCTATATCAACCAGGGTGAGCCCCACCCCTTTCGTGAGCGCACTGCGCGCGGAGTGACCCCTGTTACGCGCCCTCGGCAACAGGGGTGGCGGGCAGGTAAGCTGCGCGGGCGGAGCGCGCGAAGTGACCCCTGTTACGAGCCCCCGGCCACGGGGGTGGCGGGCAGGTAAGCTGCTTACCTGCTGCGCGTGACGCCGGCCGCGGCGAAGGCGGACGAGGCGGGGTGTCGGTGCGGTGGGCGCGGTGGTGACCCTGGACGTGCGTCGGGCCCTTCTCGCGGATCGCTTCAGCTACGGCTCCCGGTGGGGCCCTCTCGGGGGAAGGGGCCTCGGTCCCGGACCCCGGCGAGGCGTCCCTTCTCCGCTCCGTAAAAGTGTCCATCTCTTTTTTTTTTTTTCTTCTGTTGTGGCATATGCTGCAGGTGCCTGCTCGTTTTTCGTATGTGGGTAACAACATTTAACTATGTATATATATTTCTGAATTGGTTTAACTGCCACCCGCCTGAATCTATTTAAAATCTAATTTTTTTTTATTTCAACCGCCCGACCCGACCCGACCCGCGGATAAAATCTAATTTTTTTAAATTTCATCCGCCCAATCCGCGGATAATCCGCGGACTCCGCGGTTGTGCCCGCAAACCGCGCATCTCTAATATATATATATATATATATATATATATATATATGTATATATATATATATATATATATATATATATATACATATATATATGTATAAATAAAATAAATACTTGAATTTCAGTGTTCATTTACAAACTACAACTCACAAACACTTTAGAGTTAGGCTCCACCATCAGAATGTGTACTTAAACTTATAAAGATCACATGGATATTATTCAGTGAGTTGATTCACCAAAACTAACCTGTTATACAGGAGGAAAAAGCACACAGGACGTTTCAATTGTTCACAGACTGGTCGCGCTCATCAGAATGACAAGACACTTCCGGTCTGCAGGCGATCGCATTCAATTGGGAAGAAACGCCCTACCGCCCCCTACTGACCAATGTGAATACTGATAAATGTGTAATGACAGCTCCAAAAACGAATTCAAACCACAAAATAAAATAAATAAATCAACACAAAAATGTGACACATTATGGGTGGGTCACATATGCATGTACAGTAGATGGCAGTATTGTCCTGTTTAAAAGTGTCACAACATTGCTGTTTACGGCAGACGAACTGCTTTACGGTAGACACTGTTGTTGTGTGTTGTCAACACGTCACTCAGGTCCGCCTGAATTTCGGGGAGTTTTTCGGGAGAAAATTTGTCCCGGGAGGTTTTCGGGAGAGGCGCTGAATTTCGGGAGTCTCCCGGAAAATCCGGGAGGGTTGGCAAGTATGGTTAGGAACAACGTCGTTACTTTTACCAGTAACGAGTCATCTCATTAATTACTTTTATATTTTAACTTTTTAAGTGTTGCCTTAACTATTGGTTAAATATTAGCTGTTTTATTCTTTAACAATACCAACTTGTCAGCTTGTCGTCATTACATGATGCCTTTATCTCTATTTGTACATTTTGATAGTATTTTTTAAATTATCCATGTATTTTTTTTTAAGTCATGTACATTTATATGTACATGTAGATCGGGACAGATGCATTAAGAGATTGAGCAGAAATATTTCATATAGGAATTAACAATACACATTAAAGGGGAACATTATCAAACCCGTTTCCATATGAGTTGGGAAATTGTGTTAGATACACATCTGTGAAGGCGCCATTAATGCTGAAAGGTACATACAGGTTTTGGAGCAACATATGTTGCCATTCAAGCAATGTTATCATGGACGCCCCTGCTTATTTCAGCAAGACAATGCCAAGCCACGTATTACAACAGCGTGGCTTCATAGTAAAAGAGCGCGGGTACTAGACTGGCCTGCCTGTAGTCCAGACCTGTCTCCCATTGAAAATGTGTGGCGCATTATGAAGCCTAAAATAGCACAACGGAGACCCCCGGACTGTTGAACAACTTAAGCTGTACATCAAGCAAGAATGGGAAAGAATTCCACCTGAGAAGCTTCAAAAATGTGTCTCCTCAGTTCCCAAACGTTTACTGAGTGTTGTTAAAAGGAAAGGCCATGTAACACAGTGGTGAAAATGCCCCTGTGACAACTTTTGCTGCCAATAAATTCTAAGTTAATGATTATATGGGGGAAAAAAATTACATGAAATATCTTGTCTTTGCAGTCTATTCAATTGAATATAAGTTGAAAAGGATGTGCAAATCATTGCATTTTGTTTTTATTTACCATTTACACAACGTGACAACTTCACTGGTTTTGGGTTTTGTACAAAATATCAATAATTATCAATATCGCCCGATATAAGACTTAAAACGCTATACAATTTTCAGCCGTATCGCCGAGCCCTAATTCAGACAGTAATTTGACAATATACTGTATGTTATTACATTAGCTATTAACTTGTAACGCGTGACGTTTTGGAAGCAACTCACCCAATTAACAACCTCACATCACCTTTCTACACTGCAAAAAGTGAAATCTAAGTAAGATGAAATATCCAAATAAGGGTGATATTTGCTTATTTTCTGTCTGATAAGATAATTCCTTCACTAAGCAGATTTTATGTTAGAGTGTTTTACTTGTTTTAAGTGTCCTAAATGATCTCAGTAAGATATTACAGCTTGTTGCTGAGATTTGATGACCTATATTGAGTAAAACATGCTTGAAACTAGAATATCAAGTGTTGCAAAGCTGTGTCATCAACACTCACAAGTATAAAACTGCTTTTTTAAAGTCATCATTTCTTACTTCAAGCATGAAAAAAAAATCATGATTTTGACACAATTGTGTCTCATAATTAAAACAGAATCTGCAGCATCACGTGGACATCGGGGGCGGTACCACTGGATTGGCAGACCGGGGTGGTGGTTCCTCTCTTTAAAAAGGGGAACCGGAGGGTGTGTTCTAACTATCGTGGGATCACACTCCTCAGCCTTCCCGGTAAGGTCTATTCAGGTGTACTGGAGAGGAGGCTACGCCGGATAGTCGAACCTCGGATTCAGGAGGAACAGTGTGGTTTTCGTCCTGGTCGTGGAACTGTGGACCAGCTCTATACTCTCGGCAGGGTCCTTGAGGGTGCATGGGAGTTTGCCCAACCAGTCTACATGTGCTTTGTGGACTTGGAGAAGGCATTCGACCGTGTCCCTCGGGAAGTCCTGTGGGGAGTGCACAGAGAGTATGGGGTATCGGACTGTCTGATTGTGGCGGTCCGCTCCCTGTTGGATCAGTGCCAGAGCTTGGTCCGCATTGCCGGTAGTAAGTCGGACACGTTTCCAGTGAGGGTTGGACTCCGCCAAGGCTGCCCTTTGTCACCCATTCTGTTCATAACTTTTATGGACAGAATTTCTAGGCGCAGTCAAGGCATTGAGGGGATCTGGTTTGGTGGCTGCAGGATTAGGTCTCTGCTTTTTGCAGATGATGTGGTCCTGATGGCTTCATCTGGCCAGGATCTTCAGCTCTCACTGGATCGGTTCGCAGCCGAGTGTGAAGCGACTGGGATGAGAATCAGCACCTCCAAGTCCGAGTCCATGGTTCTCGCCCGGAAAAGGGTGGAGTGCCATCTCTGGGTTGGGGAGGAGATCTTGCCCCAAGTGGAGGAGTTCAAGTACCTCGGAGTCTTGTTCACGAGTGAGGGAAGAGTGGATCGTGAGATCGACAGGCGGATCGGTGCGGCGTCTTCAGTAATGCGGACGCTGTATCGATCCGTTGTGGTGAAGAAGGAGCTGAGCCGGAAGGCAAAGCTCTCAATTTACCGGTCGATCTACGTTCCCATCCTCACCTATGGTCATGAGCTTTGGGTTATGACCGAAAGGACAAGATCACGGGTACAAGCGGCCGAAATGAGTTTCCTCCGCCGGGTGGCGGGGCTCTCCCTTAGAGATAGGGTGAGAAGCTCTGTCATCCGGGAGGAGCTCAAAGTAAAGCCGCTGCTCCTCCACATGGAGAGGAGCCAGATGAGGTGGTTCGGGCATCTGGTCAGGATGCCACCCGAACGCCTCCCTCGGGAGGTGTTTAGGACACGTCCAACCGGTAGGAGGCCGCGGGGAAGACCCAGGACACGTTGGGAAGACTATGTCTCCCGGCTTTCCTGGGAACGCCTCGGGGTCCCACAGGAAGAGCTGGACGAAGTGGCTGGGGAAAGGGAAGTCTGGGCTTCCCTGCTTAGGCTGCTGCCCCCGCGACCCGACCTCGGATAAGCGGAAGAAGATGGATGGATGGAAAACAGATGACAGCCAAATGGACTTTGCTGTTTTATTTTCAATGAAACAATAGAAAACACGTACTCATATAGTAGTACAGTTGGCACAGTACAGTAAACGGACAGTTAATATTTAAACATTTAACATTTCTAACAATTTTGAACAGAAATAGTTCATGCACATTCAGATAAATTCCTCAAAATTACAATTAAAACATTTTTGGCCGGGGGCCGGGCTGTATATATGTGCACTAATTGACTGAAAGAGCACGCACTTGGCACGATGATGTCATGTTATCCATGGAAAAATGCATTTTCAGACAATATGATTTGCCTGAACGGCTAGGAGACCCCGAGAGTAACAAGCGCTTGCCTTGTTGCCTTTCCATTAAGAACAATAAATTAGTTTTTAGTATAAGTTTGCTGGTTTCAAGAAATGTAATGTCGAGCGCATATCATTATGTCAAGATAATGGCACTAGCATTTACTTCATTTAAGAATATTTTTCAACATATTGAGCAAAAAGGTCTCTCTTTTTTTTCTACCAAGAAAAGTGCACTTGTTATTAGTGAGAATATACTTATTTTAATGTATTTTTGGGTTCATTGAAGTTAGCTAACTTTACTCGTTTTGGAAAGTCTTGACAAGCCGAATTTTCTTGTTCTATTGGCAGATAATTTTGCTTAGTTCAAATAAAATACCTCTCATTTTTGTATTTTTTTTTACTTGTTTTTGAACACTGACTTTTTGCAGAGTGGTTGAATGATTCAACGCAAAAGTTGGCTTGAAAAAATTAACCCAAAATGTTGAGTTTAAAAAACTCAAATAAGGGGTTCATCCTTTTCTGTTTTTATTTTAATTATTTCCTATGGGAAGAATTATTTCCAAATCCAAATATATCAGTTATAAAAAAAATCATGTGTGTTATGTTTCTACACTTTTCGTACTAATTCCCGGGCTGTATATATGCGCACTAATTGACCGAAAGAGCACGCACTTGGCGCGATGATGTCATGTTATCCATGGAAAAATGCATTTTTAGACAATATGATTTGCCTGAGCGGCTAGGAGACCCCGAGAGTAACAAGCGCTTGCCTTGTTGCCTTTCCATTAAGAACAATAAATTAGTTTTTAGTATAAGTTTGCTGGTTTCAAGAAATGTAATGTCGAGCGCATATCATTATGTCAAGATAATGGCACTAGCATTTACTTCATTTAAGAATATTTTTCAACATATTGAGCAAAAAGGTCTCTCTTTTTTTTCTACCAAGAAAAGTGCACTTGTTATTAGTGAGAATATACTTATTTTAATGTATTTTTGGGTTCATTGAAGTTAGCTAACTTTACTCGTTTTGGAAAGTCTTGACAAGCCGAATTTTCTTGTTCTATTGGCAGATAATTTTGCTTAGTTCAAATAAAATACCTCTCATTTTTGTATTTTTTTTTACTTGTTTTTGAACACTGACTTTTTGCAGAGTGGTTGAATGATTCAACGCAAAAGTTGGCTTGAAAAAATTAACCCAAAATGTTGAGTTTAAAAAACTCAAATAAGGGGTTCATCCTTTTCTGTTTTTATTTTAATTATTTCCTATGGGAAGAATTATTTCCAAATCCAAATATATCAGTTATAAAAAAAATCATGTGTGTTATGTTTCTACACTTTTCGTACTAATTCCCGGGCTGTATATATGCGCACTAATTGACTGAAAGAGCACGCACTTGGCGCGATGATGTCATGTTATCCATGGAAAAATGCATTTTTAGACAATATGATTTGCCTGAGCGGCTAGGAGACCCCGAGAGTAACAAGCGCTTGCCTTGTTGCCTTTCCATTAAGAACAATAAATTAGTTTTTAGTATAAGTTTGCTGGTTTCAAGAAATGTAATGCTGAGCACATATCATTATGTCAAGATAATGACACTAGCATTTACTTCATTTAAGAATATTTTTCAACATATTGAGCAAAAAGGTGTCTTTTTTCTACCAAGAAAAGTGCACTTGTTATTAGTGAGAATATACTTATTTTAAGCTATTTTGGGTTCATTGAGGTTAGCTAATTAGGGACCGCAATGTCCCTTTGGGACAGAGGACCCTATTGTAATCGTAAGGTTTTATTATTATTATTATACCGGCCGCCTCTTTGAGCTGTAATTTGACCCCCTTAACATACTTCAAAACTCACGATATTTGAGACACGCATCAGGACTGGCGAAAATTGCAATCTAATAAAAAACCAAACCCCAAAACTCAAAATTGCGCTCTAGCACCTCTTAGGAAAAAACTCAGACAAAACTGCCTGTAACTTCCAGTAGGAATGTCGTAGAGACATGAAACAAAAACCTCTATGTAGGTCTCACTTAGACCGACATTTCATACACTGACATCTTTCAGCAAAAATCAACAGGAAGTTTGCTATTCCCCCTTCAAAACAACATTTTAGTAAAAGCAGTCTTTTTTGCCTCTTTGAGCTGTAATTTGACCCACTTAAAATGCTACAAAACTCACCAAACTAGACACACACATCAGGACTGGCGAAAATTGCGATTTAATAAAAAACCTAACCCCAAAACTCAAAATTGCGCTCTAGCGCCCCCTAGGAAAAAAACACAGACACAACTGCTCCTAGGAAGAAAACACAGACAAAACTGCCTGTAACTTCCAGTAGGAATGTCGAAGAGACATGAAATAAAAACCTCTATGTAAGTCTCACTTAGACCTACATTTCATACACTGACATCTTTCAGCAAAAATCAACAGGAAGTTTGCTATTCCCCCTTCAAAACAACATTTTAGTAAAAGCAGTCTTTTTTGCCTCTTTGAGCTGTAATTTGACCCACTTAAAATGCTACAAAACTCACCAAACTAGACACACACATCAGGACTGGCGAAAATTGCGATTTAATATAAAACCTAACCCCAAAACTCAAAATTGCGCTCTAGCGCCCCCTAGGAAAAAAACACAGACACAACTGCTCCTAGGAAGAAAACACAGACAAAACTGCCTGTAACTTCCAGTAGGAATGTCGAAGAGACATGAAATAAAAACCTCTATGTAGGCCTCACTTAGACCTACATTTCATTCATTGACAACCCCCAGCAAAAATCAACAGGAAGTTTGCCATTCCCCCTTCAAAACAAAAGTTTTGTAAAAACCGGTCACCTTTTTTCAAAAATTATCTCCTCTGAGCGTGTTTGTCGTGTCGGCTTCAGACTAGCACAGGAGAGAGATTGAACCCTTCTGATTAAAAGTTGATGAAAAAGTTTTAATTACTGCTCCGGTTTGGATTTTATGTGCCGTCAAAGTCGGTCCCGTCCATCGCTGCTTGCAGCTTTAATTTGACTTGTTTTGGAAAGTCTTGACAAGCCAAATTTTCTTGTTCTATTGGCAGATAATTTAGCTTAGTTCAAATAAAATACCCCTCATTTTTGTTTTGTTTTTTCTTGTTTTTGAACACTGACTTTTTGCAGTGTAGTCAATCAAAAACAAAATAATGCATACAAACACCAAGGTCGTGATTTCCCATGCAGAAGAAATGAGGCGGTGGTCCATTCTGTCACTTCAAAAAGTTTCCATATTAGCTTGTCCATCATTGACTGTTATGAGTTGGGACTGGGCGGCTCTATAGTCTGTGCCTAAACTCTCTGAGGAGCGTCTTCTCATGGCGGCGCTCGTCAGCAGGAGGTCCAGGTGCATTGCAGACAGCGCGGCTAAGCGGGACTGTCAGCCAATCAGGAGGTTTTTTTCTTTGATTGGTCTTGAAATCGGTGCTCAGTTCGGATTAACCTGGACTCACGACGCAGGCGTGGGAATGCGGCGTGATTAGAGGACGAGGGGGTACAATTAGCCCTGCGTGCACACAGTGACAGCGTTGTCAGATTTGACGCTACTGTGTGATCATGTTTTTGTTTTGGTCATGTTCGGTTTTGTTTTTGGACTTTTTGTGCACTTTTGTTTTGTCACCATAGCAACCATTAGTTTTCACCTGTCAGGTCTCGCACCTGTTTCACGTTTTGAGTCACGCACCTGTTTTCGTTAATCATGTCTGTAGTATTTAAGTTCATTGTTTTTCAGTTTGTCTTTCTGGTGACATCCCCGCATTTATGCTTCTGCACACTCTCCACACCCGTATGACCCTTGCTGCTCTTTTTTCATGCCGGTTCCATGCCAAGTACGTTTTTGTTTATTAAGCCACAGTTAGTGTTTTTTGTTGTTCATAGTTTCTGCCTTTGTGCAAGTATTTGTTTTCATAGCCAAGTCGTTTCTCCGCCACTGTGCGCGCTTTTTGTTTGTACTTTTTTGTAGTTCCATCCATCCATCCATCTTCTTCCGCTTATCCGAGGTCGGGTCGCGGGGGCAGCAGCCTAAGCAGGGAAGCCCAGACTTCCCTCTCCCCAGCCACTTCGTCCAGCTCTTCCTGTGGGACCCCGAGGCGTTCCCAGGCCAGCCGGGAGACATAGTCTTCCCAACGTGTCCTGGGTCTTCCTCGCGGCCTCCTACCGGTCGGACGTGCCCTAAACACCTCCGTAGGGAGGCGTTCGGGTGGCATCCTGACCAGATGCCCGAACCACCTCATCTGGCTCCTCTCGATGTGGAGGAGCAGCGGCTTTACTTTGAGCTCCTCCCGGATGGCAGAGCTTCTCACCCTATCTCTAAGGGAGAGCCCCGCCACCCGGCGGAGGAAACTCATTTCGGCCGCTTGTACCCGTGATCTTGTCCTTTCGGTCATAACCCAAAGCTCATGACCATAGGTGAGGATGGGAACGTAGATCGACCGGTAAATTGAGAGCTTTGCCTTCCGGCTCAGCTCCTTCTTCACCACAACGGACCGATACAGCGTCCGCATTACTGAAGACGCCGCACCGATCCGCCTGTCGATCTCACGATCCACTCTTCCCTCACTCGTGAACAAGACTCCGAGGTACTTGAACTCCTCCACTTGGGGCAAGATCTCCTCCCCAACCCGGAGATGGCACTCCACCCTTTTCCGGGCGAGAACCATGGACTCGGACTTGGAGGTGTACTTTTTTGTAGTTATAGTGTCTAAATAAAAATGTACTTACATTCCCGTCTCGCCCGAGCCAACTTTCCGTTGCATCCCGGAAAAGCAAACACCCAGGACCAAGTCATGACAGCTACCAAATTTAGAGTCGCTGAAGTTGCGCGGGTCAAAGATGCGCGTACGTTGACTGAACTGCTGTCGTTGCCAAAATGAGCTTTCAAAGTGAACGCCAACAAATATAAATGCGTAATTAGCGTGGTATACGTTAAAAGGAATATCTGCTATCTGTCAAGTCTGATTGGTTCATTGACCCTGGGCACTGATTGGTTGATATTGTCCAGTAGCAGAAAGATGCTTTCTGATGCATTTATTCAACCAGATTGTGGAGGGGGGCGTGGCCTGCGGACCTGCAGCGAAACCGGGTGTGCCAGGACCGGCTTCGCGATCAGCGACAGGTGCGTAGATGGCCCACCTGGGCCTGGTTATCTAATCACCTGTCGCTCTGTTAAAAGGCAGCAGCCGGGAGCGAGAGCGAGACGGACAGGCACGAGAGGACAATTGCTGAAAAGCACCTGAGAGACTGAACTATTGAAAAAAAAAACAGTGTTCTAAAACCCTGAAACGGAACTGTCATGTCAGTGCTTGGTGGTCCGAGGAACCCGGAGGGGAGAAACCTCCACACAGATATTCTAAGTAAACTAGCAAACACATGCTTAGCATAGCATGTACACTTTTGCAGAGTACATGTAAAACCCCTTAGGTGCAAAACTGGCTACTGGTTATTAGGTCTGTGAATCTTTGGGCACCGCACGATTCATATCTCGGGAGTAACGATTCAATTCAGAATCGATTCTCGATTCGAAACTATTCTAGATTCAAAATCCTTAGTTTTTAATAACATTGGGTGCCGGTTCTATGATTAACTACCGTATTTTTCGGACTATAAGTCGCAGTTTTTTTTCATAGTTTGGCCGGGGGTGCGACTTATACTCAGGAGCGACTTATGTGTGAAATGATTAACACATTATAACATTATTTATCTCATTCACGTAAGAGACTAGACGTATAAGATTTCATGGGATTTAGCGATTAGGAGTGACAGATTGTTTGGTAAACGTATAGCATGTTCTATATGTTATAGTTATTTGAATGACTCTTACCATAATATGTTACGTTAACATACCAGTTGGTTATTTATGCCTCATATAACGTACACTTATTCAGCCTGTTGTTCACTATTCTTGATTTATTTGAAATTGCCTTTCAAATGTCTATTCTTGCTGTTGGCTTTTATCAAATACATTTCCCCCAAAAAATGCGTCTTATATTCCAGTGCGACTTATATATGTTTTTTTCCTTCTTTATTATGCATTCTCGGCCGGTGCGACTTGTTGTCAGCGCTGCCTGCAGGAGCAAAGGTCACCGCCTCTTTCCATGGTGCTGAGGACAGAGCACCATCAAACGGGGGCGTGGCAGTGCTGACGGCGAGACACAGCTGGCAGGTGATTAGATTCCACAGGCGGTACGTATTAATCTAATCACCTGTTGTCTTTAAGAGTAAGCGGCGAGGAGCAGAGAGAGCGAGAGGATACGGACGTGACTGGGAGGTCCCGTTCTGATGGAGACAAAAACTTTTGTTGAAACATCCTGATTAAAACCTTGTTAAACCTGCACGCGTGTCTGACAGTGGGACCGCTAGGAAGCGACTTCCACAGTATGACTTGGTATCGGATTGATACCCAAATTCGTGGTATCATCCAAAACTAATGTAAAGCATCACACAACAGAATAATAAGTGATTATTACATTTTAACAGAACATAAGCAGATATTAACAGTAAATGAACAAGTAGATTAATAATTCATTTTCTACCACTTGTCCTTAATAATGTGTACAAAATAATAGGTGTATAAATTACACAATATGTTACTGCATACGACTAATTAGGAGTCTTTGTCTGTTTACCAGTGACGTGCGGTGAGGTTGATGGCTGGTGAGGCACTGACTTCATCACAGTCAGATTTACAAACATATGAACCCTAAAGAGTATCTTATTCACCATTTGATTGGCAGCAGTTAACGGGTTATGTTTAAAAGCTCATACCAGCATTCTTCCCTGCTTGGCACTCAGCATCAAGGCTTGGAATTGGGGGTTAAATCACCAAAAATTATTCCCAGGCGCGGCGCCGCTGCTGCCCACTGCTCCCCTCACCTCCCAGGGGGTGATCAAGGGGATGGGTCAAATGCAGAGGACAAATTTCATTGCACCTAGTGTGTGTGTGACAATCATTGGTACTTTAACTTAACTTTAACTTTACACATACAAACTGTAGCACACAAAAAAGCACATTTAATAAAAAAAACGTTATTATGGTCTTACCTTTACTTAGAAATTAAGTCCATGCACCGCAACTAAAGCCCTCGCTTAAACTTTCCGCGTGCAAGATTGAATCTATTTAAAAAAGTGTAACCGAGGGTTTATAAATGTCGCCTATACTGTATGAAACTACAAAATAACAAACACGGAGGCTCCAGTTTACACGAGGACCACTTTATTTACCTTCTTTCAAAAACCTCCGCAACGTGACATCACTTCCGCTCTTAGCGCCTTCAAAATAAGAGCTCAAGGCATATACTGTATAACAGCGCATAACAGGAACTTAACATCACAAAGAGGAAAGCCCATGAAAATAGGTTACAAAAGTTATTTAATAAGAAGCCAAAAAGTGCAAAAACAATAATGTTGGTGTTGGAGGAGTTGTGAATTAGGTACACCTGCAGTCTGCAGGTGTACCTAATGTTGTGTCCGTGCAGTCATTCACAACTCCTCCAACACCAACATTATTGTTTTTGCACTTTTTGGCTTCTTATGAAATAACTTTTTTACATAGATTCAATCTTGCACGTGGAAAGTTTTAGTGTGGGTTTTAGTTGATATAACAATTCTACGGCGGGGGTGCAGGAGGCGAGCCTCAGCCAGTGCGTCTTTTGCAGCCGTTTTATGATCGCTCAGCACAAGAAATACTTTACACACATACAGTTGTTGACAAAATACACTGTACATTATATACCTCAGCTAACTAAACTATGGAAATGTATAATATAATTCATATAGCAATACAGTCTCACTGCACAGCAGGCCAGCAGTTAGCCGAGTCATTGCGCAATCCATGTTGAGGCACTGAGTGACGTGCCTCGACTGGCTGCTGTTCACCGCACCGTCTCTTCTCAGTATTTGAACGGCAAATGTGAAAATTCAGCGATTTTGAATAAAAATAATCTAAAACTGGTGAAGTTAAATGGAAAATAACTTTATAGTATAATCACTGGATACATATAACAATTTACTTTTTTTTTTTTTTTTTTACTTTTTTTTTCTTTCCATGATGGCAGGTGAGGCCCCGCCTCACCTGCCTCTAGTGACTGCACGTCACTGTTGTTTACTTACTAATAAAAGAAAAGTTGTCTTGTATGTTCACTATTTTATTTAAGGACAAACTTGCAATAAGAAACATATGTTTATTGCACCCTAAGATTTTTTGTTAAAATAAACCTAATAATGCAGTTTTTTGTGGTCCCCTTTATTTAGAAAAGTACAGAAAAGTATCGAAATAATTTTGGTACGGGTACCAAAATATGGGTATCGGGACAACACTACAATACATCCTACCTGGCAGAGGTAACTGTTGTGCAATGTCAACACCATACTTGCTAACCTTGAGACCTCCGATTTCGGGAGGTGGGGGGCGGGGGGCGTGGTCAGGGGTGGGGCGGGGCGTGGTTGGGGGCGTGGTTAAGAGGGGAGGAGTATATTGACAGCTAGAATTCACCAAGTCAAGTATTTCATACATAAATATATATATATATATATATATATATATATATATATATATATATATATATATATATATATATATATATATATATATATATATATAAACATGGCAAATTCAATATTGAATGTTGAATATTCAATAACATGGCAAATTCTTGCATCCAGCACACCTTACAATAGTGGTAATAAAAGATGCAACCTATGCTTGAAAGAGAAACTGTTTATTATTTACCGTCCAGACCTGTCATCCCTCAACAAGCGCAGCGAAATTGTAACAACATGCCGCCATAGACGGAAACACCTCCTAGGTAACACATGAGCCAATCACCACGCCCCTAGGCCAGCCTGTACCCACCCACTCTGTGCCCTATATAAACCATGGTATGCGAATGCTCCCATTAAAATCTCCTGATGATTGAGGGTACCCCCCCTCATGAAACAGGCCTGTAGAGATGAAATAGTCTTGTGATTTTTTCCCCACACATACATATATATATATATATATATATATATATATATATATATATATATATATATATATATATATATATATATATATATATATATATATCTACATCCTGAAAATATGCAAACAAAACTGTGTTTAGATAATTGATACTTCAAACTTGCAGAAATAAATCTTAAGGAATATAACATAACTTGGCTTCTGAGAGCTTGAAAATGTAATGAATAAAATGCTAAAGTTGTTGATAAACAAGCAATTATTTTAATAATTAAATATGGTCATTTTAAATTAATTTTGATCATTTAAAATTAATTATTTCAAATATGTTTATTTTAATGTATAATTCTATGGCTGGATGTAATAAGGAGTCAGAAAAAATACAAATAAAAATACAATTAATTTTGATGTTTTTAGCAAAATATAGTAAAAATTTATTTCGTTTTTTTTTTTTTTTAATTAGTAAATATATTTATTTTTAGATAAACATAATAATACAATTTATCTCTAGTCTGGATGATTTAGTTCTTGTCACCCTGTTGTCTTCCCGTCTGAAAAAAGGCTGTCCTCACTCAGGTCCGCATGGAGCTGGAGGGGGCGTGGCCTCCAGCTCCGGCTGAAAATCGGGAGATTTTCGGGAGAATATTTGTCCCGGGAGGTTTTCGGGAGAGGCGCTGAATTTCGGGAGTCTCCCGGAAAATTCGGGAGGGTTGGCAAGTATGGTCAACACTCAGAGGACATTTGCAGTGATTTTGTCATGGTGCACATTTCACATAGTGTTGCTAAAATGTTCCAGAAAAGCCTATTGTTTGTGTTGGCATTCAAAGGCTACTATATGAATATTGGCTTGTCTGCTATCAAAGGCGTTGTCTGAATATTTTAGCAGCAGCGAGTGGACACGGAGAATTAGCAATGATGAAGTGACAAGGATGTCTGTCAATTGAATGTTTGATGCCGGCTCACGGCGAATTAGAGGCCGCTGGCTGCGGAAAACAAACAGCCTTTGAAGCGCGTTATTATATGACATGCTGCATTCACTGCTGGAAGTGTGGATGAATTAATGAGACAGTAACAGACAAAAAAAAAAAAAAAGCAGATCCAAAACTTCCACACGAAGAATTAGCATATGTGACTGAGACAGACCGCATGTGGGCCAGCAGAACTTTTACTTTAAAGCTGCCGACATAACATTTATCCTGCCGATGTACAAACAAAAAGGCGACACGTGAAGTAACAGTGGAGTGAAGAGGCCACGTGCAAGTCAAAAGTCTGAAGCTACATATGTTACACTCAATTAGGGATGGAACCATACCAACATTTCATATCACGGTTATTGTGACCGAAATCATCACGTATTCATTCAAAAAGTACTTGTACACACAATACAGTATTTCGATTTCTTTTCTAAATAACTCAAATAAATAGACCCACTGTTAGAAGGCCCACTATTTTGCATGTTGTGTGTTCTTATGCTTGACTGATAAGAGGGTTTTGGTGAGCGTTGTGGCGTCCAACTCTGTTCAGCGATCCTTGAACGCTCCGTAAAAATACCTTCATATTCCTTCGAGTATATATCATACTTGCCAACAATGTTCTCTCTAAGGTGCCCACCTGTGCAATAGCGCACTGCTCAAGCGTCCTCTGCGCACGGCAAATCTATGCCACGCACAAAATCCAATAAAAAAATAAGAGCATAACAATTTTCGACACACGGACGGACACGACAGAGAAAACAATTCTCGTCATCATTGTGCAAATATTGTAACGTCTGTCGAGATGCTTTGAGGACATGAATTCCATCCATCACTTTACTGAGCAAAACTCTTTATTGTCGGCCATAAACACATCACCAAAACATTAGTAAAAAAAATGATATCTAGCAAAAGTGGTCATTTTCTGCAGTAAAACTAGACCAAAAGCAACTTTGTTAGATCAACAGCAGCCGCTCGCTCTTTCTCACTTGCGCCAACACATGCACATATGGCACTTAGCCAGTGATGCGTTTACAGACACACAAAAAGTCGGACAACTCCAACACCACACATAAAGTGTCATTCCAGGTCGTTACACTATGATTTACCAATCAAATGTGTGCTTATTCTAGTGTCATTTATTAGGAATCTTCATTTATAAATATGAATCATGAAATGCTGTTAGTATATTAAATAAATACTAATAAAAATATATTTTTTACAAACAGGAAGTTGCAGGAATGTACACATGATCCCCTGCTTACATCTCATTGTGCAACATGTGAATGTTTTAATGGGAACTAAATGCAATGTCTGAAAGGGGTCACGATTTTTTTTTTCAATTCAACACGATTCTCGATTCAAAAAGGATATTTTCCCCATTCAAAAGGATTGTCCATTCATTCAATACATAGATTTCAGCAGGATCTACCCCAGTCTGCTGACATGTAAGCAGAGTAAAAAGCTTTTATAATTGTAAAGGACAATGTTTTATCAACTGATTGCAATAATGTACATTTGTTTTAACTACTAAATGAAGCAAAAATATGACTTATTTTATCTTTGTGAAAATATTGGACACAGTGTGTTGTCAAGCTTATGAGATGCGATGCAAGTGTAAGCCACTGTGACACTATTGTTCTTTTTTTATAAATGTCTAATGATAATGTCAATGCGGGGTTTTTAATCACTGCTATGTTGAAATTGTAACTAATATTGATATTGTTGTTGATAATTAGGGCCCGCATGGCCCATTGCATAAGGACTCCCAAATGCAATGGGACATAAGGACCTATTGAATTTGTAAGGTTTTATTCTTTATTCTTCCGCCGCCACATTAAACTGTAATTTGACCCACTTAACATGCTTCAAAACTCACCATATTTGACCCACACATCAGGACCTGCGAAAATTGCCTTTTTTAAAAAAAAACCGAACCACAAAACTCAAAATTGCGCTCTAGCGCCCCCTAGGAAAAAAAAAAACTAGACTGCCTGTAACTCCCACTAGGAAGGTCGGAGAGACATGAAACAAAAATCTTTATGTAGGTCTGATTTAGACCTACATTTCATAATAGTACATTCTTGGGCTAAAATCAACAGGAAGTTGGCAATTCCCCCTTCAAGACAAAAAAGTACTAAAAACAGTCACTTTTGCCTCTTTGAGCTGTAATTTGACCCCCTTAACATGCTTCAAAACTCACCAAACTGAACGCACACATCAGGACTGGCAAAAATTGTGATCTAACAAAAAAACCTAACCCCAAATCTCAAAATTGTGCTCTAGCGCAATTTTTTAATAAAACGCACAAAAAACTGCTCCTCGGATGAAAAAACGGACAAAACTGCCTGTAACTCCCACTGGGAAGGTCGGAGAGACATGAAACAAAAACCTCTATGTAGGTCTCACTTAGACCTACATTTCATAAATTGACAACCCCCAGCAACAATCAACAGGAAGTTTGCTATTCCCCCTTCAAAACAACATTTTTGTAAAAACCGGTCACCTTTCTTCAAAATCTATCTCCTCTGAGCGTGTTTGTCGTTTCGCCTTCAAACTAACACAGGAGAGAGATTGAACCCTTGTGATTACAACAACAGAAGCGCTTTTTAATTAACTGCTCCGGTTTTGATTTTATGAGCCTTCAAAGACCCGCTGCGCTGATGCTGCTGCACTGCTGTTTTTTTAAGATGGCTGCTTAAAAGCAGGAAGCACCAACGTGCCCACACAATGCAGACAAGGTAGGTACACTAGACAAAAGTCTTGGGACACTTCAGACTAAAAGTAGACACAAGTATTGGGACACTTAGGACGAGCACCTGCCAAATACGCGGACCCGACCAACGCTGCTTGCAGCTTTAATTCTTTATTCTTTATTCTTCCGCCGCCACATTAAACTGTAATTTGACCCACTTAACATGCTTCAAAACTCACCATATTTGACCCACACATCAGGACCTGCGAAAATTGCCTTTTTAAAAAAAAAACGAACCACAAAACTCAAAATTGCGCTCTAGCGCCCCCTAGGAAAAAAAAAAACTAGACTGCCTGTAACTCCCACTAGGAAGGTCGGAGAGACATGAAACAAAAACCTTTATGTAGGTCTGACTTTGACCTACATTTCATAATCGTACATTCTCGGGCTAAAATCAACAGGAAGTTGGCAATTCCCCCTTCAAGACAAAAAAGTACTAAAAACAGTCACTTTTGCCTCTTTGAGCTGTAATTTGACCCCCTTAACATGCTTCAAAACTCACCGAACTGAACGCACACATCAGGACTGGCAAAAATTGTGATCTAATAAAAAAACCTAACCCCAAATCTCAAAATTGTGCTCTAGCGCAATTTTTTAATAAAACGCACAAAAAACTGCTCCTCGGATGAAAAAACTGACAAAACTGCCTGTAACTCCCACTGGGAAGGTCGGAGAGACATGAAACAAAAACCTCTATGTAGGTCTCACTTAGACCTACATTTCATAAATTGACAACCCCCAGCAAAAATCAACAGGAAGTTTGCTATTCCCCCTTCAAAACAACATTTTTGTAAAAACCGGTCACCTTTCTTCAAAATCTATCTCCTCTGAGCGTGTTTGTCGTTTCGGCTTCAAACTAACACAGGAGAGAGATTAAACCCTTGTGTATAAAATAACAGAACAGCGTTTTAATACCTGCTCCGGTTTTGATTTTATGACCCTTCAAAGACCCGCTGCGCTGATGCTGCTGTGCTGCTGTTTTTTTAAGATGGCTGCTTAAAAGCAGGAAGCACCAGCGTGCCCACACAATGCAGACAAGGTAGGTACACTAGACAAAAGTATTGGGACACTTATGACTACCACCGGACAAAAGTATTGGGACACTTATGACTACCACCGGACAAAAGTATTGGGACACTTAGGACGACAACTGGACAAAAGTATTGGGACACTTGGGACTACAACTTGACAAAAGTATTGGGAAACTTGGGACTAAAACTTGACAAAAGTTTTGGGCCACTTGGGACTAAAACTTGACAAAAGTATTGGGACACTTGACTACAGCTTGACATAAATATTGGGACACTTCGGATTACCACTGGACAAAAGTATTGGGACACTTAGGACTAAAACTTGACAAAAGTATTGGGCCACTTGGGACTAAAACTTGACAAAAGTATTGGGACACATAGAACTACCACTGGACAAAAGTATTGGGACACTTAGGACTAAAACTGGACAAATGTTTTGGGACACTTAGGACTAAAACTGGACAAAAGTATTGGGACACTTAGGATTAAAACTTGACAAATGTATTGGGACACTTAGGACTACAACTTGACAAAAGTATTGGGACACTTACTACTAAAACTGGACAAAAGTATTGGGACACTTAGGACTAGCACCTGCCAAATATGCGGGCCCGACCAATGCTGCTTGCAGCTTTAATATTCATTTTTGTTTCACTACTTTTGGTTTGTTCTGTGTGGTGTTTGTGTCTCCTCTCAATTGCTCTGTTTATTGCACTTCTGAGTGTTGCTGGGTCGGCTTTGCTTTTGGAATTGGATTGCATTGTTATGGTATTACTGTGTATTATTTTGTTGGATTGATTAATTAAAAAAAATTTAAAAAAATAAAAAATATATTTTTTTTTTTTTTTTTAAATAAAAAAATTAACGATTTTTTAAAAATTAGAATCGATTCTGAATCGCACAACGTGAGAATCGCAATTCGAATTGGAATCGATTTTTTCCCACACCCCAGTTCTTATGCTTGACTGATAAGAGGGTTTTGGCGAGCGTTGTGGCGTCCAAATCTGTTCAGCGATCCTTGAACGCACCGTAAAAATACCTTCATATTCCTTCGAGTATATATCATACTTGCCAACACTGTTCCCTCTAAGGTACCCACCTGTGCAATTGCGCACTGCTCAAGCGTCCTCTGCGCACGGCAAATCTATGCCACGCACAAAATCCAAAAAAAAAAATAAGAGCATAACAATTTTCGACACACGGACGGACCCGACAGAGAAAACAATTTTCGTCATCATTGTGCAAATATTGTAACGTCTGTCGAGATGCTTTGAGGACATGAATTCCATCCATCACTTTACTGAGCAAAACTCTTTATTGTCGGCCATAAACACATCACCAAAACATTAGTAAAAAAAATGATATTTAGCAAAAGTGGTCATTTTCTGCAGTAAAACCAGACCAAAAGCAACTTTGTTATATCAACAGCAGCTGCTCGCTCTTTCTCACTTGCGCCAACACATGCACATATGGCACTTGGCCAGTGATGCGTTTACAGACACACAAAAAGTCGGACAACTCCAACACCACACATAAAGTGTCATTCCACGTCGTTACACTATGATTTACCAATCAAATGTGTGCTTATTCTAGTGTCATTTATTAGGAATCTTCATTTATAAATATGAATCATGAAATGCTGTTAGTATATTAAATAAATACTAATAAAAATATATTTTTTACAAACAGGAAGTTGCAGGAATGTACACATGATCCCCTGCTTACATCTCATTGTGCAACATGTGAATGTTTTAATGGGAACTAAATGCAATGTCTGAAAGGGGTACACATTATTTCCAAAGCAGGACCTCCACCCAGACAAACAATACAAGTACACAGTTCATGATATATATGTATTTTATTATATATGTATACACATATACAGTATATTAATAAAAGAAATACTTGAATTTCAGTGTTCATTTATTTACACATAACACCCCTCTACTCATTGTTGTATTTGAAAGTGCAATGCTTTGCAGCAAGTAGCACAGCCTTTGAAGGAGCATAGGTATGGGCAGCATCTGTGAAATTTAGTTTGCAGGAAAGGAGTGAGTTTAGGGTTGAATTGTCCATCCTCGTTCTATTCTCTGTCACTCGTCGTCGCCATGACTGTCTCTTCTTTGTCTCCTTTTTGTTGTGTGTGCAGTTGTGCACTCGCCAAAAGCCGTAGATGTTATAACGTGACTGGGCCGGCACGCTGTTTATATTAAAGGGGAACATTATCACAATTTCAGAAGGGTTAAAACCATTAAAAATCAGTTCCCAGTGGCTTATTTTATTTTTCAAAGTTTTTTTCCAAATTTTACCCATCACGCAATATCCCTAAAAAAAGCTTCAAAGTGCCTGATTTTAACCATCGTTATATACACCCGTCCATTTTCCTGTGACGTCACATAGTGATGCCGATACAAACAAACATGGCAAATAGAACAGCAAGCTATAGCGACATTAGCTCGGATTCAGACTCGGATTTCAGCGGCTTAAGCGATTCAACAGATTACGCATGTATTGAAACGGATGGTTGTAGTGTGGAGGCAGGTAGCCAAAACCAAATTGAAGAAGAAACTGAAGCTATTGAGCCATATCGGTTTGAACCGTATGCAAGCGAAACCGACGAAAACGACACGACAGCCAGCGACACGGGAGAAAGCGAGGACGAATTCGGCGATCGCCTTCTAACCAACGATTGGTATGTGTTTGTTTGGCATTAAAGGAAACTAACAACTATGAACTAGGTTTACAGCATATGAAATACATTTGGCAACAACATGCACTTTGAGAGTGCAGACAGCCCAATTTTCATCAATTAATATATTCTGTAGACATACCCTCATCCGCTCTCTTTTCCTGAAAGCTGATCTGTTCAGTTTTGGAGTTGATGTCAGCAGGCCAGGGAAGCTAGGGTCGATATTCTTCTCCTGATCATCTTCGGGACGGTGTGAGCCAAGACATCCAGGGGGTTTAGCTCGCTCGTCTGCGGGAACAAACTGCCGCCATTGCTTGCCGCGCTACCGAGATCCTTTGTCCTGAATTGCTCACACACTCCGGCAGATTCAATTGGGGTCTGGCGGCAGATTTCTTTGACTTTATGGTTGGAAATGCATCTGCTTTGAGTGTCGCAGGATATCCACACATTCTTGCCATCTCTGTCGTAGCATAGCTTTCGTGGGTAAAGTGTGCGGAACAAACGTCCAATTTCTTGCCACTTTGGCATCTTTGGGCCACTGGTGCAACTTGAATCCGTCCCTGTTGGTGTTGTTACACCCTCCGACAACACACCGACGAGGCATGATGTCTCCAAGGTACGGAAAACAGTCGAAAAAAACGGAAAATAACAGAGCTGATTTGACTCGGTGTTTGAGAAAATGGCGGATTGCTTCCCGCTCCGAGAGCGAATAATAGAAAGGCGTTTAATTCGCCAAAATTCACCCATTTAGAGTTCGGAAATCGGTTAAAAAAATATATGGTCTTTTTTCTGCAACATCAAGGTATATATTGACGCTTACATAGGTCTGCTGATAATGTTCCCCTTTAAGGAAAAGTGGACGTGACTCACTTCCGCATGGACCTGGAGGGAGCGTGCTTTAAGTCCGGCTGGAAATCGGGGGAAATTCGGTAGAATGGTTGTCCCGGGAGATTTTCGGGAGAGGAACTGAAATTCGGCAGTCTATCGGAAAATTCGGGAGGGTTTGCAAGTGTGGTATATATTGATTACTCTATTCTATTAGGGACGGCGTGGCGCAGTGGAAGAGTGGCAGTGCGCAACCCGAGGGTCCCTGGTTCAATCCCCACCTAGTACCAACCTCGTCATGTCCGTTGTGTCCTGAGAAAGACACTTCACCCTTGCTCCTGATGGCTGCTGGTTAGCGCCTTGCATGGCAGCTCCCGCCATCAGTGTGTGAATGTGTGTGTGAATGGGTAAATGTGGAAGTAGTGTCAAAGCGCTTTGAGTACCTTGAAGGTAGAAAAGCGCTATACAAGTACAACCCATTTATCATTTATTTATTTATTCTAAGAGAGCACAACTTGTAGGTCCAATGTTCAAATTAAAATATCATCTGTTGCTCAGACAGCAATGTGTTAGATTGATAGTTTAGATTGGGGTATGTCGTTTCTTAACGAGTCTGTGTCCATCCATCCATCCATCCATCTTCTTCCGCTTATCCGAGGTCGGGTCGCGGGGGCAGCAGCCTAAGCAGGGAAGCCCAGACTTCCCTCTCCCCAGCCACTTCGTCCAGCTCTTCCTGTGGGACCCCGAGGCGTTCCCAGGCCAGCCGGGAGACATAGTCTTCCCAACGTGTCCTGGGTCTTCCCCGCGGCCTCCTACCGGTCGGACGTGCTCTAAACACCTCCCGAGGGAGGCGATCGGGTGGCATCCTGACCAGATGCCCGAACCACCTCATCTGGCTCCTCTCGATGTGGAGGAGCAGCGGCTTTACTTTGAGCTCCTCCCGGATGGCAGAGCTTCTCACCCTATCTCTAAGGGAGAGCCCCGCCACCCGGCGGAGGAAACTCATTTCGGCCGCTTGTACCCGTGATCTTGACCTTTCGGTCATAACCCAAAGCTCATGACCATAGGTGAGGATGGGAACGTAGATCGACCGGTAAATTGAGAGCTTTGCCTTCCGGCTCAGCTCCTTCTTCACCACAACGAATCGATACAGCGTCCGCATTACTGAAGACGCCGCACTGATCCGCCTGTCGATCTCACGATCCACTCTTCCCTCACTCGTGAATAAGACTCCGAGGTACTTGAACTCCTCCACTTCGGGCAAGATCTCCTCCCCAACCCGGAGATGGCACTCCACCCTTTTCCGGGCGAGAACCATGGACTCGGACTTGGAGGTGCTGATTCTCATCCCAGTCGCTTCACACTCGGCTGCGAACCGATCCAGTGAGAGCTGAAGGTCCTGGCCAGATGAAGCCATCAGGACTACATCATCCGCAAAAAGCAGAGACCTAATCCTGCAGCCACCAAACTGGATCCCCTCAACGCCTTGACTGCGCCTAGAAATTCTGTCCATAAAAGTTCTGACCAGAATGGGTGACAAAGGGCAGCCTTGGCGGAGTCCAACCCTCATTGGAAACGTGTCCGACTTACTACCGGCAATGCGGACCAAGCTCTGACACTGATCATACAGGGAGCGGACTGCCACAATCAGACAGTCCGATACCCCATACTCTCTGAGCACTCCCCACAGGACTTCCCGAGGGACACGGTCAAATGCCTTCTCCAAGTCCACAAAGCACATGTAGAGTCTGTGTCCGTGCACTAAATTAGTCAAATGTCTCAAATAGTTTGTCTCTAAATAAGCATCCTACAACCCATGGAAACACCTTAATCCGATCGTGTTCGGTTTTTGAAAAGTCAGACTAACACACCTGGATTATGCGATTGGAAGCTCCGTCTCTCAAGTGGGGACACATTGCATCGCGCATGCGCTATTTTCAACGTGTGTGATACAACCCGGAAGCAGATACCAATTAATAAAAAATAACTGTAAAGCAGAATGTTTATTTTCTTCCCAAATT
>NC_084560.2:42587920-42622920 GCF_033978685.3 Nerophis lumbriciformis
GAGAGAATACGTCCAATTTGGATGATTGGCCTTGAAACGCAAGCCCCAAAGCTTTTCCTTGAAAGTGACCCGAGGCCCGCCGGTCTAATGTCAAATCCTCCCCGCCATGTTTGCGTTGTGTCAGAAATTGTCTAAGTGCTCCGGCGTGTCAGAGCTGTCCGTCACTTCAGCCTCTCCAAATATTTGCACTGAACGGCGGCGGACAAACTACTTGCATTGATGGACTTGTCACTTCGCCGCCTTCGCGAGGGAAAATATTTTACCTCCCGGAGAAGAACACACACACAAAAGACGACTGACATGTGTTCCCGCTTTTTTTTGGCGGAGTGAAAATGAGAGAGGCGTACTTGTTCGCTCTTTGATACTTGCCTTTTTTTTTTTTTTGCTACAAATTCTGAGACTATGAGCTTTTCTTGTCACGTCTCATTGAAGCTGAAGTTAACCTGAATGTGACACTGCCAAAATACCTTCCTCGCCAGGAAAAGTGCTCTTTAAGAGTTGGACACGCATACATATTCTCTCATGTGCACACTTAAAATGAAACTACTGAGGAGCGCGAGTGTGAAGCTTGCTTCTGCTGAGAGACGGTTAGCATCAAGCTAGCGCACACACGGCACACTAAATACCCGACATAAAAAGGATGCTAGCGCAAAAAAAAAAAAATCATTGAATTCACGCACGTTTGATGCTTTTTTTTTTGTTGAGAATATTCCAACCTATTTGCTGTTGCCAGAAAACTTACAGCAGCCATGGAGAAGATGGCTTCAGGACTCTTGTCTTACATTAAACATTAAGAAAACATCACTTCACAAACCTCAGCTCCTCCAGAACTCTGCAGTCCGTGGATCAGGGCCGGCCCGTGGCATAGGCCGTATAGGCAAATGCTAAGGGCGCCGTCCATAAGGGGGAGCCACGCCAGTGCCACAAATGTTGGAGAAAAAAAAAAAAAAAGTTGGTGCTATTATTTCTAAATACAAAAAATAATCCCACGTTAATTAAAATGCATAGTAAAGCCTATTTAATAGAAATATTATTTGTTACAACATTACAAACCCCCCTCCTCCCCCCGCACGGTGCGCCCCCCTCCCTTCCCGTATCATGACTCTTTTTGGACGTCACCACATCAAAAAATCAACACAAGATGCCAAAACTGTCAGGTGCCCAGGGAAGAAAAAAAGAGAAAAGAAGAGGAGGAGAAACGAGAAAAGACAAGAGGTAGCAGGTAGGTAACGTTAGCCTACATGAAATTATTTGTCTGTTACAGAATGTGATAGTAACCTGGCTTTTTAGCATTAAGCTAATGTTACATGATTCGGCAATTGCTAATCAATAAATAGCTAGTTCTGTTTTAACGTCGGGTTAATATTGTGGAGGGGGCTAAATTGTTATGGAAAATAATAATGTAACGTTAGGTAATTACAGTACTCCCGCCTTACATTCCTCGGGGACATTTCTTTCTTTCTTTAGTTTATTTGGAACATGAACACACTTACATCATAATACATCACACAATTTCATATCATTTCATTTTACATCATGCCCGAAAAGGAGTAGGAAGAAGCAAAGCTTATTTAATCCTACCCCTTTCCCACTTCAAAGCGTTTACAAATATATAGAATCATTTACTGACCTTTTTATATAATAAAATAACATCTATGAATTAGTATACAACAGTTTTGTAATATGTAATTAATTAATTAATTCAGTCATTATTAACATACTGAGATGAAGAATATCTTATTTTCAATAAGGTTGAAAGTATTTCTCATAATTCTTCTTCTTTGTACTCTGTAAGCACTATTATTTTGAACAACCTCTTAAAGTGGATCATATCAGTACAATTTTAACTTCTTTACTTAATCCATTCCATAATTTAATTCCACATACTGATATGCTAAAAGTTGTAAGTGTTGTATGTGCATATAAATGTTTGTATTAGATCTTTTAAGCAGGTGTTTTTTGTTTACATTGTTATTGCCTTCTGGTTAGCTAATGTTTGCCCTGCAGGAAATCGTCACTTTTCCACCCCTTTATATATTAGGTATAGTTGTAAGTAAAAAAAAAAGGTCAAAGACAAAGCTATTCGGGTTCTTGTGAGTATATACACTTCACTGCCGATGTGGGGGGGGCGCCACCTAAAATCTTGCCTAGGGCGCCAGATTGGTTAGGGCCGGGCCTGGTCCGGATAATCACCAGAACCCCTTCAATCCAGCACATCACCCCTGTTCTGCAGCAACTCCACTGGCTACCCATCAATCATCGTATCCACTTTAAAATAATTCTCCTCACTTTCAAAGCCATCCATAACCTCTCTCCGTCATATCTCTCTGACCTGATCCATGTCGCCACGCCCTCACGTTCCCTAAGATCCTCTTCATCCATCCATCTCACTGCCTCTTTATTTAAAGTGTCCACCATGGGTGCCCGAGCTTTCAGCCGCTCTGCCCCACATCTTTAGAATTCTTTACCACCAGACCTTCGTAACTTAGATTCAATATCCCTCTTCAAATCAAGACTCAAAACACACCTATTCCTGACTGCCTATTCATTGTATAAATAAGACTCAAAACCATACTTGCCAACCCTCCCGAATTTTCCGGGAGACTCCCGAAATTCAGCGCCTCTCCCGAAAACCTCCCGGGACAAATTTTCTCCCGAAAATCTCCCGAAATTCAGGCGGAGCTGGAGGCCACGCCCCCTCCATCTCCATGCGGACCTGAGTGACGTGTTGACAGCCTGTTCTCACGTCCGCTTTCCCACCATATAAACAGCTAATGATGGAGGGCGAGTTCTTGGTTTCTTATGTGGGTTTGTTGTTAGGCAGTTTCATTAACGTCCTCCCAGCGCGGTAACAACACACAACAACAGCAGTCAAGTTTTCGTCTACCGTAAAGCAGTTCGTCTGCCGTAAACAGCAATGTTGTGACACTTTTAAACAGGACAATACTGCCATCTACTGTACATGCATATGTGACCCACCCATAATGTGTCACATTTTTGTGTTGATTTATTTATTTTATTTTGTGGTTTGAATTCGTTTTTGGAGCTGTCATTACACATTTATCAGTATTCACATTGGTCAGTAGGGGGCAGTAGGGCGTTTCTTCCCAATTGAATGCTATCACCTGCAGACCGGAAGTGTCTTGTCATTCTGATGAGCGCGACCAGTCTGTGAACAATTGAAACGTCCTGTGTGCTTTTTCCTCCTGTATAACAGGTTAGTTTTGGTGAATCAACTCACTGAATAATATCCATGTGATCTTTATAAGTTTAAGTACACATTCTGATGGTGGAGCCTAACTCTAAAGTGTTTGTGAGTTGTAGTTTGCATTTGCGAATGAATCCAGTGCACAGCTGCAGTAATCAATACAAAAAGGCGACGTGAGTGCGCAATGTTTATATAGGAACTTCTGATCCTAATTCAGACTTCCAAATTAGAGCTCCCGTTTTCTTATTGATTTTATAAAGTATATTTGTATAATGTGTGTGTTCTGAAATAGTGACAGAGCATAGAACAAGGATGAGATTCAACCCTTAACTCAACAATGAGTAGATGAGTGTTATGTGTGTGTATATGTGTAAATAAATGATCACTGAAATTCAAGTATTTATTTTATTTATATATATATATATATATATATATATATATATATATATATATATATATATATATATATATATATATAGCTAGAATTCACTGAAAGTCAAGTATTTCTTATATATAAATATCTTAACCACGCCCCCCGCCCCACCCTAGACCCCCAACCCCCCCACCTCCCGAAATCGGAGGTCTCAAGGTTGGCAAGTATGCCTTCGTAACTTAGATTCAATATCCCTCTTCAAATCAAGACTCAAAACACACCTATTCCTGACTGCCTATTCATTGTAATCATCTTTTCTTCTCTATCTTTGTTGTTGTTGTTTTTATCCAATTAGATTTTATTGTTTTGGTTTTGTACGGTGTCCTTGAGAAAGGGGCCTTATAAATAAAATGTATTATTATTATTATTATTATTAAAACGGCAATAATGTATTTTGTAAACAAATATAAAATGTCATCCTTTCCAAATATAACGGTTAATCAGGAAATAATACAAAATGTTAGTGAATATCGTTACCTGGGTGTCATTTTGTCGATTTCAACTCACTGAATCCTTTCGTATCGTATTGTTCTAATACAAATATTATCGTC
This sequence comes from Nerophis lumbriciformis, assembly GCF_033978685.3. Classification (NCBI taxonomy): domain Eukaryota; kingdom Metazoa; phylum Chordata; class Actinopteri; order Syngnathiformes; family Syngnathidae; genus Nerophis; species Nerophis lumbriciformis. The sequence goes on from NC_084560.2 coordinate 42,592,113, forward strand.
CCTATATCGTATCGGCAACCACAAATATCGAATCGGTCTCACTGCAAAAAGTCAGTGTTCAAAAACAAGAAAAAAAAATACAAAAATGAGGGGTATTTTATTTGAACTAAGCAAAATTATCTGTCAATAGAACAAGAAAACTCGGCTTGTCAAGATTTTCCAAAACAAGTAAAATTAGCTAACCTCAATGAACCCAAAAATAGCTTAAAATAAGTATATTCTCACTAATAATAAGTGCACTTTTCTTGATAGAAAAAAACAAAAATGAGACCTTTTTGCTCAATATGTTGAAAAATATTCTTAAATGAAGTAAATGCTAGTGCAATTATCTTGACATAATGATATTCGTTCTTGAAACCAGCAAACTTATACTAAAAACTAATTTATTGTTTTTAATGGAAAGGCAACAAGGCAAGCGCTTGTTACTCTCGGGGTCTCCTAGCCGCTCAGGCAAATCATATTGTCTAAAAATGCATTTTTCCATGGATAACATGACATCATCGCGCCAAGTGTGTGCTCTTTCAGTCAATTAGTGCGCGAGGAATATATATATAATATATATGTGTATATATATATATATATATATATATATATATATATATATATATATATATATATATACATATATATACATATATATACATATATATATATATATATATATATATATATATATATATATATATATATATATGAACCTTGGTATTTACCGTGATGACGGACTGGCAGTGTGTCGCACCTCGCCAAGGAGCAGCGAGAATACCAAGAAGGGCATATGCCAAATTTTCAAAGAGAACGGCCTACAGATCACGATTGAAGCCAACAAGCAAACCGTCAACTTCCTTGACGTCACTTTCAACCTGAGAAATAACAGCTACCAACCATTCACGAAACCCAACACAACACTCCAATACGTGCACCATGACAGCAACCACCCACCCACCACCACGAAAAGAATACCTACCGGAATCAATAAAAGGCTATCGATGCTGTCATCTAGCAAAGTTGAATTTGACCAAGCAACCCCCCGTACCAAAAAGCCCTTGATGAAAGCGGATACAATTTCACCCTCACCTATGAACCCACGCCAGGAAACCAGCCAAAAAAGAACAGAAAACGAAACGACATCATCTGGTACAACCCCCCGTACAGCAAAAACGTCTCAACGAACATTGGACACAAATTCCTCAATCTGATTGACAAACACTTTCCCAAAGACAACACCCTAAGAAAAGTATTCAACAAGAACAACATTAAATTGAGCTACAGCTGCATGAACAATATACGACAAATCATCTCAAACCACAACAAAACAATTGCAAATGAGCCGTCGGCCCCCAGACAGAGCGACTCCAAAACCAACAAAGGATGTAACTGTCGAAAGAAACCTGATTGCCCTCTCAACGGGGGGTGCTTACAAACATCAGTTGTCTACCAATCTAAGGTAATACGCAAGGACATTAACACATCCGACACATATGTAGGATTAACCGAGGGAGAATTCAAAACCAGATGGAACAATCACAAGGCTTCTTTCAGGAACAAAAACCTGCGAAATACCACAGAACTCAGCAAACACATTTGGGACCTCAAAGACAATAATGTTGAATATTCAATAACATGGCAAATTCTTGCATCCAGCACACCTTACAATAGTGGTAATAAAAGATGCAACCTATGCTTGAAAGAGAAACTGTTTATTATTTACCGTCCAGACCTGTCATCCCTCAACATGCGCAGCGAAATTGTAACAACATGCCGCCATAGACGGAAACACCTCCTAGGTAACACATGAGCCAATCACCACGCCCCTACGCCAGCCTGTACCCACCCACTCTGTGCCCTATATAAACCATGGTATGCGAATGCTCCCATTAAAATCTCCTGATGATTGAGGGTACCCCCCCTCATGAAACAGGCCTGTAGAGATGAAATAGTCTTGTGATTTTTTTCCCACACATACATATATATATATATATATATATATATATATATATATATATACACACACATATACACAGCCCGGCCCCCAGCCAATTTTTTTTTGTTGTAATTTTGAATAATTTACCTGAATGTGTATGAACTATTTCTGTTCAAAATAGTTACAAATGTCACATGTTAAATGTTTAAATATTAACTGTCAGTTTACTGTACTGTGCCAACTGTACTACTATATGAGTACGTGTTTTCTATTGTTTCATTGAAAATAAAACCGCAAAGTCCATTTGGCTGTCATCTGTTTTAATTATGAGACACAATTGTGTCAAAGTCATGGTTTTTTTTTGTTCATGCTTGAAATAAGAAATTATTACTTTGAAAAAGCAGTTTTATACTTGTGAGTGTTGATGACACAGCTTTGCAACACTTGATATTCTAGTTTCAAGCATGTTTTACTCAATATAGGTCATCAAATCTCAGCAACAAGCTGTAATATCTTGTTGCAGCCATGAAATTATAAGTTAATTATTATTTGCAAAAGAAAAATAACGTTTATGAGTTTGAACATCAAATATGTTGTCTTTGTAGTGCATTCAACTGAATATAAGTTGAAAAGGATTTGCAAATCATTGTATTCCGTTTATATTTACATCTAACACAATTTCCCAACTCATATGGAAACGGGGTATGTAGTTAGATTCAGAGGTGGGTAGTAACGCGCTACATTTACTCCGTTACATCTACTTGAGTAACTTTTGGGATAAATTGTACTTCTAAGAGTAGTTTTAATGCAACTTACTTTTACTTTTACTTGAGTATATTTATAGAGAAGAAACGCTACTTTTACTCCGCTACTTTTATCTACATTCAGCTCGCTACTCGCTACTAATTTTTATCGATCTGTTAATGCACGCTTTGTTTGTTTTGGTCTGTCAGACAGACCTTCATAGTGCCTGCGTTACTGGTGACGTTTCACTCCGTTCCACCAATAAAATGCAGTCACTAGTGACGTTTGACTCCGTTCCACCAATCAGATGCAGTCACTGGTGACGTTGGACCAATCAAACAGAGCCAGGCGGTCACATGACCTGACTTAAACAAGTTGAAAAACTTATTGGGGTGTTACCATTTAGTGGTCAATTGTACGGAATATGTACTGTACTGTGCAATCTACTAATAAAAGTTTCAATCAATCAATCAAAAGTGTGAAGGAAAAAACACACTTTTTTATTTCAACCGTACATCCCGTCACAAGCCTAAAGACTGACTGCACAGTTCCTGTCTTCACAATAAAAGTGCCGCTCCATTGCGGCTGCGCTTTCAAAATAAGAGTCTCCGAAAGCCAGCGCAAACAAGCTAGCAAGCTACGGAATTTGCCGCCAATGTATTTCTTGTAAAGTGTGTGAAAACGAATATGGAAGCTGGACAAATAAGATACCAAAAACCAACCACTTTCATGTGGTATTAGACAGAAAGGAGGAACTTTTTTTCTCCTGCATTTGAAAACGAGGACGTTATCATCACTGCTGTCTGATTACAATCAATGCAAGTCATCAGAATCAGGTAATACACCAACTTATATTCTTGTCAACATGAAAGAAAGGAATCTATATGTGTTAAACATGCATGTATATTCATTAAAACACCTTTAACATGTAAACAAAAACGGCAAAATAAATAAAAATAAATTATATACTGTATATATATATATATATATATATATATATATATATATATATATATATATATATATATATATATATATATATATATAAATGTGTATATATATATATATGTGTGTGTATTAGAGATGCGCGGTTTGCGGACACAACCGCGGAGTCCGCGGATTATCCGCGGATTATCCGCGGATCGGGCGGATGAAATTAAAAAAACTAAGATTTTATCCGCTCGCGGGTCGGGTCGGGCGGATCAATTTTTTTTTTTTGTTTTTTTTTTGCGGGTGGCAGTTAAACCAATTCGGAAATATATATACATAGTTAAATGTTGTTACCCACATACGAAAAACGAGCAGGCACCTGCTGCATATGCCACAACAGAAGAAGAAAAAAAGAAGAGATGGACACTTTTACGGAGCGGAGAAGGGACGCCTCGCCGGGGTCCAGGACCCGAGGCCCCTTCCCCCGAGAGGGCCCCACCGGGAGCCGTAGCTGAGGCGATCCGCGAGAAGGGCCCGACGCACGTCCAGGGTCACCACCGCGCCCACCGCACCGACACCCCGCCTCGTCCGCTTTCGCCGCGGCCGGCGTCACGCGCAGCAGGTAAGCAGCTTACCTGCCCGCCACCCCCATGGCCGGGGGCTCGTAACATGGGTCACTCCGCGCGCTCCGCCCGCGCAGCTTACCTGCTTGCCACCCCTGTTGCCGGGGGCGCGTAACAGGGGTCACTCCGCGCGTAGTGCGCTCATGAAAGGGGTGGGGCTCACCCTGGTTGATATAGACAGCAGGACGGTGGCCATGGAAGTCGGAACCCGCTAAGGAGTGTGTAACAACCCACCTGCCGAATCAACTAGCCCTGAAAATGGATGGGGCTGGAGCGTGGGCCCATATACCTGGCCGTCGCCGGCAGCGAGACGCGCTTGGAGGTGCGCTCAGCGCGGCTCCCATATGATTGCGCACTGGTGTGCGTCTGGGTCGTGACAGCGTGGCACGCGAATGTCTGTGCTGCATTGGATCAGTCTCCTTTCTTTAACAGGCAAAAGCTTTATAACCTCACCATACCTGCCAACTTTTAAATCAGAAAAACCTAGTAGCCAGGGTCCAAGGGCCGCAGGCCCTGGTAGGTCCAGGACAAAGTCCTGGTGGAGGGTTCAGGGCTTCGCCCCCCGACGCAAAATGACTATTAGCATTCAGACAGGTTAAAATGTTGCTAAAACCATCACTTTTCTATCAGTCACAGTGACTTTTCAAAACAAAAATATTACAGCAAAAATCATATGGGTTGATTGACATGTTTATTCTGTAAGCTAACTTCAATAGTTTGAAATTATTTTGACAGTTAATGCCAGTTATCCTGTCAACCTTTCACAAGACTTCAATTTGTTAATTGAAAGTATAAATAGTATAAACACTTTTTACAGTATGTCGTGCTGTGAAATACAGCCGACAAGATTGCGCATGCATGGTGCAGGAGAACAAAGGACTTCTTTCATTTAAGGTTTGTGATAAACCATCAAACTCATTCGTTAAAAGGACTCTATAGTAATATAAAGCGAATTTTTCTGGACATTATCATGCAAGAAAAGTTTATTTTTGGGATCGCGATCACCGCGTAATGATTTTTAAAGTTTGCATTACATTATTAACTGTCCCATGTGATCAGCCAGTGCGATTGGAAGTCCATGCTCAATTATTGCCTCCGTAAATAAAACTTCGGCATTTATCACATCCAAAGAATCTGTTTGGGCGACGAAAAACGTTGAAAGTTTTCCACTTGTATCGCTAGCAACGGCATTAGACTTGTGTTTTTTTGTCCCAACGTGGTCTTTTACATCGCTAATTCCTCCGTGTCCGATCGAAAAATCTTGTCTGCACAAGGTGCAATTCGCGTAGTTTTCACCCTTTTTTTTAAATTTTTTTATTAATATTAGATATATAACAACGGGCGGATGGTGGGCGGATGCAGTTCTGATCAAACGTTACATCGGGTGGATGGCGGATGGTTGACGACTTTCTGACGCGGTTGCGGATGAAATAATTGCCTATCCGCGCATCTCTAGTGTGTATATATATATATATGTGTGTATGTGTATGTATATATATATATATATATATATATATATATATGTATATGATATGTGTGTGTATGTTACTCATCAGTTACTCAGTACTTGAGTAGTTTTTTCACAACATACTTGTTACTTTTACTCAAGTAAATATTTGGGTGACTACTCCTTACTTTTACTTGAGTAATAAATCTCTAAAGTAACAGTACTCTTACTTGAGTACAATTTCTGGCTACTCTCCCCACCTCTGGTTAGATTTCAGTTTTTGCAGTGCTCAAAATGGATCGTCACACCCCTACTAATGTTGTTTTTGGTATTTGGAGGGCCCTCATGACAAGGTTTGCTTTGGGCCCCCAGATGACTTTTAGTCCGCCTTTTTGTGACCAAAGGTAGCATGTGTTTTGTTATGTCTCTACAAACCGATCTAAGAGAGTACTGTACATTTCTCCGAGACTGACAGGCGCAGCAGGTTTATGAGTCCAAAAAAAAAAATTGTGTCAAGTTTTATTATTGCTCTACAATGGAACAGTTTGACTGGCGCTGGTCACCCCGGGCTGCCCTTCTTACTTCATCTTTCTGTCCAAACACAAACAAATCCAAATAACCATTAAACGGGTGTCAAATATGTTTTCCAAATCTCCTAAAAAAGGTTATCGTTGTTACACGTGCTACAAGCGCTTATATGGGAATCAATGTTAACTTTGTTCGCCGGGGAAATTTTACGGCCCTTTCCGAAGGTAAGGTGGCCCCGGACTCTAAAAACGTGCGTGCTGTTTTCACAAGGAGTGAGGGGGGGGGGGGGGGGTAAAAAACACCTATCGGAGGCATAAATAACACTCTGTATTTTGCTTCTGAGGCTTTGACACACATGGAGGTGATGTATTGTTAGTGTTAGGGAGGGGGCGCTAATAGCAATAAACGACATACGACTCCGCTAGACAACCTCTGGGAACGTCTTTAAGCCAGCTCGGATCACGCCGGAGCCGCTTTCCCTCGCCGTCTTGACGCCTCTTTTGCGAGGGTTAAAAAGCAGATCATCTGAGAGCGAGCAGAAAAGACAAATAAAGACGGCGCTGCAGTTACTCGCCGTCTCTATTTGTCTTCAGCGAGTTGGCTTTATCTAATAAAGTGTCTTTGGATTAAGATGGATACTTCAAACGCCGCGCCGGCTCTGTAATCACGGAGGGGAGGCGGAAGCGCGCTCATACCTCGCTCAATTTATTATTAATAAGTACATCAGTGGAGAGAAGACGATATCCCGGGGAACCGAAACGCCACATTCATCAAAGCGCATCACAATACTCAGGATACACGGGCTCCAATAACGGGTAATTGATGGGAGACGTCTGGATCACGACGGTTATATAATAATATTAATATCATTTTACACTTCGCGCCAGATGAACGTTGCGGGGGGGCCGGGGGGGGGGCATGTCTGTTTACGAGAGACAAAGCGGCGGTTAGCGTTGCGGCGCTACTCCTGACAGGTTAACAAACCACACGCGCTATCACGTGTTGGAAAACCACAAAAAGGAAAATACTCCGCTTGAATAGACGATAGTAAAGGCTGGGTGCCTCATCCACTTCAAGACGCTGGAATGATGAACCAAATTACAACAATGGGATGTTTATTAGGGATGTCCAAAAATGGCTTTTTTGCCGATTTTCCGATATTGTCCAACTCTTAAGTACAGATACCGATATTAACCGATACCGATATATACAGTCGTGGAATTAACACATTAATATGCCTAATTTGGACAACCAGGTATGGTGAAGATAAGGTCATTTTAAAAAAAATTTAAAAATAAATAAAATAAGACACACTGCAAAAAGTCAGTGTTCAAAAACAAGGAAAAAAAAAAAAAAAGAGGGGTATTTTATTTGAACTAAGCAAAATTATCTGCCAATTAGAGATGCGCGGATAGGCAATTATTTCATCCGCAAACCGCATCACAAAAGTCGTCATCCATCCGCATGCACCCGAACCAACATTTTATCAAAACCATCCGCCAGTTGTTATCAGAATCAGAATCAGAATCAGCTTTATTGTCATTACGCAAGGTAACGAGATTGAGGCCATTCCATACAGTGCGATGTGTGCATGCTAGAAAAACAATGTGCAAATATATAAAAATATAAAAAAATGTAGAAGTGCAATGAATATGGTGTGAAATGAATATATACATGAAAAAAAAAAGAAGAAAAAAACAGGGTGGTTGGTGGAATGGGTTATTGCACCGAAGAGAAGGCAGTTATGAGGGACAATGGGGCAGTCCGTTCAGGATGGTTATGGCCCTGGGGAAGAAGCTGTTCTTTAGCCTGTTTGTTATATATCTAATATAGACGATGCAAGCATATTAGTGAGGTTATAAAGCGTTTGCCTGTTAAAGAAAGGAGACTTATCCAATGCAGCAGAGACATTCAATGCGTGATAATATTATTTATCATTATTATAGTATTATTGTCATTTCCATTAAGAAAGTGTTGACTATTGTTGCCAATGCCCTCAGATCAGGAGTGCGTTCCTCACACTTTGTGTGCGCAGTTGCAGCAAGCAGAACGAGGCTTTTAAGAAGTTAAAAAAATGTTTTAGAAAGACTAGGCCTATATTTTCGTTAGGTAAAAAAAAATGTCTGAATTTATTTCAATGAATATTAACTTGTTAACGTTATAATGCTCAAATAGGGACGAGGGCGGGGTGCACAGTGAAGCAGTGAACAATTTCGCGACAAAGATGAACCTTTATTGACTGACATGACAAAATATCAGACAATCTCCATTGTCAACGACAGGCAGGAAAATAAAGATAAACACATAGCCTATGTTCTAGGCATAGGCATAGGCTCATACGTTTTTAAGTTGAAATAAAAAAAATAAATAAAAAATGTGCCTCATAAGCCTTAGGCTGTCAATCACGCGCACAAACTTAAATTATACAATAACATATGTATGTCATCCCTATTTAAACAAAAATAAATTAAATAAATAATAACAATAAATTACCTGCAACTTATTGGCCAAGGCAAATAGCTGAAGGGGGGAAATCAAACCCATCAGACTGCACTTTATCATCAAACTTGAATTATAATGAAAATAGACGGTGGCGACAAACAAAGCAGGCTAAATATCCTTACATTGGAGATGCGCTTCACTTGAAAGCGAGGCCAAATAATTAACACACAGTAGTATATCTCAAATAGAAAAAAACACAATAAACAACGCAATTGCCTTAATTCCTTTGCATTGTAGTGCGCCCAAACAACACGTAACCATCAAAATGATTCAGCTGACCGAACTCAATATAGGTTAGACATGGGCTTATTTGGTATAGCCTATAGGTAACGTAGACTAATTCGTTTAACATATCCAACCGTATGTCTACTTACTTTTTTTTTTGTTAGCACTATGCAGGAATAAAATGGCATCTACAGTGCCAGGATTCATGAAGGAGCGCTCACTTGCGCCACTGTTGCTGGGACGCATAGGATTCTCTTGGCAAGGTGTTGTAGTCGTGGGAATGATTGTCCTTGTTTCCCCCAAAAGGAAAGTAGATTTTCCTCTGCTGATCCATCGAGATGCAAGTTTGTAGAGGAATAATCCTCTACTTCATCAACAAGCACAGGTGTATCCTCCTCCCACTCTGTGAAGTCAATCCTTTTCTTTTTCGGTGATGCACCATAAGCTCCACCTAAAGGACCGATAAAATCTATACGTTTTTCGTATGTGGGTAACAACATTTAACTATGTATATATATTTCCGAATTGGTTCAACCGCAACCCGCCCGCATCTATTTAAAATCTATTTTTTTCGTCATGTCACCCGCCCGACCCGCGGATAATCCGCGGACTCCACGGTTGTGTCCGCAAACCGCGCATCTCTACTGCTAATAGAACAAGAAAATTCGGCGTGTCAAGACTTTCCAAAACAAGTAAAAAAAATTAGCTAACCTCAATCAACCCAAAAATACATTAAAATGAGTATATTCTCACTAATAACAAGTGCACTATTCTTGGTAGAAAAAAAAAAGGAGACCTTTTTGCTCAATATGTTGAAAAATATTCTGAAATGAAGTAAATGCTAGTGCCATTATCTTGACATAATGATATGCATTACATTTCTTTAAACCAGCAAACTTATACTAAAAACTAATTCATTGTTGTTAATGGAAAGGCAACAAGGCAAGCGCTTGTTACTCTCGGGGTCTCCTAGACGCTCAGGCAAATCATATTGTCTAAAAATGCATTTTTCCATCGACAACATGACATCATCGCGCCAAGTGCGTGCTCTTTCTGTCATGTCTGTGTGATCATGTTTTGTTTTAGTCATGTTCGGTTTTGTTTTTGGACTTTTTGTGCACTTTTGTTTTGTTTTGTCACCATAGCAACCCATTAGTTTTCACCTGTCACGTCACGCACCTGTTTCACGTTTTGAGTCACGCACCGGTTTTCGTTTATCATGTCGGTAGTATTTAAGTTCATTGTTTTCAGTTTGTCTTGCTGGTGACATCCCACATTCATACCCCTGTCACACTCTGTCTACCTCTGCGCACTTCATGCCATGTCCAAGTAAGTTTTTTCTATTAATGCCACAGTTAGTGTTTTTGTTTCATTGTTCACAGTTTTTTGCCCACGTGCAAGTCCTTTTGTTTCGTTAGTCAAGTTTGTACTTCCGCCTTGAGCGCGCTTTTTGTTCCTTTGAGTGTTATAAATAAATATGTATTCACCTTCACGCCATGACCAGTCCAGCTTTACTTGCATCTCGGGAAAACAAACACACCATAGTCCTCGTCTTGACATCTTTCAGTCAATTAGTGCGCATATATACAGCCCGGCCCCCGGCCAAAACATTTTTAATTGTAATTTTGAAGAATTTATCTGAATGTGCATGAACTATTTTTGTTCAAAATTGTTAAAAATGTTAAATGTTTAAATATTAACTGTCAGTTTACTGTACTGTGCCAACTGTACTACTATATGAGTACATATTTTCTATTGTTTCATTGAAAATAAAACAGCAAAGTCCATTTGGCTGTTTTAATTATGAGACACAATTGTGTCAAAATCATGATTTTTTTTTTATGCTTGAAATATGAAATGATTACTTTAAAAAAGTAGTTTTATACTTGTGAGTGTTGATGACACAGCTTTGCAACACTTGATATTCTAGTTTCAAGCATGTTTTACTCAATATAGGTCATCAAATCTCAGCAACAAGCTGTAATATCTTACTGAGATCATTTAGGAGCAAAACACTTAAAACAAGTAAAACACTAACATAAAATCTGGTTAGTGAGAATAATTATATTATCAGACAGAAAATAAGCAAATATCACCCTTATTTGGATATTTCATCTTACTTAGATTTCACTTTTTGCAATTTAAATACATTAAAAACATTTTCTTGAATAAAAAAAAGAAAGTAAAACAATATAAAAACAGTTACATAGAAACTAGTAATGAATGAAAATGAGTAAAATGAAGTGTTAAAGGTTAGTACTATTAGTGGACCACAATCATGTGTGCTTACGGACTGTATCCCTTGCAGACTGTATTGATATATATTGATATATAATGTATACTTGCCAACCTTGAGACCTCCGATTTTGGTAGGTGGGGGGTGGGGGGCGTGGTCGGGGGTGGGGAGGGGGCCTGGTTAAGATATATATATATATATATATATATATATATATATATATATATATATATATATATATATATATATATGTATATATATATATATATATGTATATGTATACATATATATTTTATTATATATATATATATATATATATATATATATATATATATATATATATATATATAAATAAAAGAAATACTTGAATTTCAGTGTTCATTTATTTACACATATACACACATAACACTCCTCTACTCATTGTTGAGTTAAGGGTTGAATTGTCCATCCTTGTTCTATTCTCTGTCACTATTTCAGAACACACACATTATACAAATATACATTATAAAATCAATAAGAAAACGGGAGCTCTAATTTGGGAGTCTGAATTAGGATCAGAAGTTCCTATATAAACATTGCGTACTCACGTCGCCATTTTGTATTGATTACTGCAGCTGTGCACTGGATTCATTCACAAATACAAACTACAACTCACAAACACTTTAGAGTTAGGCTCCACCATCAGAATGTGTACTTAAACTTATAAAGATGGATATTATTCAGTGAGTTGATTCACCAAAACTAACCTGTTATACAGGAGGAAAAAGCACACAGGACGTTTCAATTGTTCACAGACTGGTCGCGCTCATCAGAATGACAAGACACTTCCGGTCTGCAGGTGATAGCATTCAATTGGGAAGAAACGCCCTACTGCCCCCTACTGACCAATGTGAATACTGATAAATGTGTAATGACAGCTCCAAAAACGAATTCAAACCACAAAATAAACTAAATAAATCAACACAAAAATGTGACACATTATGGGTGGGTCACATATGCATGTACAACAGGCTGTCAACACGTCACTCAGGTCCCCATGGAGCTGGAGGGGGCGTGGCCTCCAGTTCCGCCTGAATTTCGGGAGATTTTCGGGAGAAAATTTGTCCCGGGACGTTTTCGGGAGAGGCGCTGAATTTCGGGAGTCTCCCGGAAAATCCGGGAGGGTTGGCAAGTATGATATAATGTAGGAACCAGAATATTAATAACAGAAAGAAACAACCCTTTTGTGTGAATGAGTGGGGGAGGGAGGTTTTTTGGGTTGGTGCACTAATTGTAAGTGTATCTTGTGTTTTTTATGTTGATTTAATAAAAAATAAAAAAAACATACCGATAATAACACCGATATTACATTTTAAAGCATTTATTGGACATCTCTAGAGTTTATAAGATGTATCTATATATTTTTTAAACAAGTTATGAATTAAGAAAATATCGTAATATCAATTTAATTTATTTCACGTTAAAATGACCAAACGCCGCTTATTTGTTGTGTTCCTTGTTCTCCCCCGCTCCCTCTCATGAGCTACTAGTGTTGTCCCGATGCCAATATTTTGGTATCGGTACCAAAATTATTTCGATACTTTTCTAAATAAAGGAGACCACAAAAAATGGCTTTAAAAATCTTAGGGTACATTAAACATATGTTTCTTATTGCAAGTTTGTCCTTAAATAAAATAGTGAACACACAAGACAACTTGTCTTTTAGTAGTACCGTATATTTCGGACTATAAGTGGCAGTTTTTTTCATAGTTTGGCCGGGGGTGCGACTTATACTCAGGAGCGACTTATGTGTGAAATGATTAACACATTATAATATTATTGATCTCATTCACGTAAGAGACTAGACCAGGGGTCGGCAACCCGCGGCTCCGGAGCCGCATGCGGCTCTTTGATCACTCTGATGCGGCTCAGCAGCTTACTTGCTGAAACCCCCAATTTTCTCGCAGAAAACTCCCGCGATTAATATTCACCGATTTTCACCCTTAAAGCTATAATAAGGGCGTGCCATGATGATACAACATTTGGCGCCCTCTACAATCTGTATTAACAGCGTGCCAGCCCAACACTTGTTATACAATATACATCTTCTGCATGCACACGTACGTGACAGCAAGGCATACTTGGTCAACAGCCACACAGGTTACACTGACGGTGACCATATAAAACAACTTTAACACTCTTACTAATAATGCGCCACACTTTGAACCAAAACCAAACAAGAATGACAAACACATTTCGGGAGAACATCTGCACCTTAACACAACAGAACAAACACCCAGAATCCCATGCAGCCCTGACTCTTCCGGGCTACATTATACACCCCTGCTAGCACCAAACCCCGCCCCCACCCCAAGCCTGCTCCCTCACACATCAACCCACCCCTCTCTGTGCGTCGGTTGAGGTGGGCGGGGTTTGGTAGCGGGGTGTATAATGTATCCCGGAAGAGTTAGGGCTGCATGGGATTCTGGGTATTTGTCCTGTTGTGTTTATGTTGTGTTACGGTGCAGATGTTTTCCCGAAATGTGTTTGTCATTCTTGTTTGGTGTGGGTTCACAGTGTGGCGCATTATTAGTAAGAGTGTTAAAGTTTTTTTTATACCGCCACCGTCAGTGTAACCTGTGTGGTTGTTGAACAAGTATGCCTTGCTGTCACTTACGTGAGCAAGCGGAAGCCCCATACAACATGAGGCTGACAAGCGCTATTCATTTTAAACCGGCGTGCCGCATCAGTTTAAAAATTCCATAAAAAGGTGTGGGCAGCGTGTCTGAGACCCCTGGTTTATACATAGCACAAAGCAAAAAAAAAAACTTTGTATGCAGTGTTATTTCATTTAAAATTTCAAAAATTTTTGCGGCTCCCATTGTTTTCTATCATTTGTGAAACTGGTCAAAATGGCTCTTTGACTGATAAAGGTTGCCGACCCCTGGACTAGACGTATAAGATTTCATGGGATTTAGCGATTAGGAGTGACAGATTGTTTGGTAAACGTATAGCATGTTCTATATGTTATAGTTATTTGAATGACTCTTACCATAATATGTTACGTTAACATACCAGTTGGTTATTTATGCCTCATATAACGTACACTTATTCAGCCTGTTGTTCACTATTCTTGATTTATTTTAAATTGCCAATACTCCAGTGCGACTTACCGTATTTTCCGCACTATAAGGCGCACCGGATTATTAGCCGCACCTTCAATGAATTACATATTTCATAACTTTGTCCACCAATAAGCCGCCCCGGATTATAAGCCGCGCCTACGCTGCGCTAAAGGGAATGTCAAAAAAACAGTCAGATAGTTCAGTCAAACTTTAATAATATATTGAAAACCAGCGTTCTAACAACTCTGTCCCAAAATGTACGCAAATGTGCAATCACAAACATAGTAAAATTCAAAATGGTGTAGAGCAATAGCAACATAATGTTGCTCGAACGTTAATGTCACAACACACAAAATAAACATAGCGCTCACCTTCTGAAGTTATTCTTCATTCGTAAATCCTTCGAATTCTTCGTCTTCGGTGTCCGAATTGAAAAGTTGCGCAAGCGTGGGATGCAAAATGGCCGGTTCCGTCTCGTAGAAGTCATCGGAGTCAGTGTCGCTGTTGTTGTCCAGTAGTTCTGTGAATCCTGCCTTCCGGAAAGCTCGGACCACAGTTGTGACCGAAATATCTGCCCAGGCATTTACGATCCACTGGCAAATGTTGGCGTATGTCGTCCGGCGCTGTCTGCCCGTCTTAGTGAAGGTGTGTTCGCCTTCGGAGCTGTGTGAAAAAAGCCACCCGGCCTCTTCGCGTAAACTTCCCTTAACCACTCGCTCATCTTTTCTTCATCCATCCATCCCTTCGAGTTAGCTTTTATGATGACGCCGGCTGGAAAGGTCTCTTTTGGCAAGGTCTTCCTTTTGAATATCACCATGGGTGGAAGTTAGCATGGCAAGCTAGAACCACAGTGAAGGATGACTTCTCATTCCCTGTGGTGCGAATATTCACCGTACGTGCTCCCGTTCCACAGTGCGGTTCACAGGAATATCAGTTGCTGTGAAATACGGTAGTAATCCGTGTGCGGATGGAGAGATTGCGTCTTTTTATGAACCGGATCCTTGTCGCTTAGTAGGAGCCATTTTGTGGTCTTTACAGATGTAAACAGGAAATGAAACGTACGGTGATATCCGCGCGTTTTTTCTTCTTCTTCCGGGGGCGGGTGGTTGCTTACAGTAGAAGAAGAAGCGCTTCCTGTTCTATGGGGGTGGGTGCTTTCCTTGGCGGTTGCTTGCGTAGAAGAAGAAGCGCTTCCTGTTCTACCGGGAAAAAAGATGGCGGCTGTTTACCGAAGTTGCGAGATCGAAACTTTATGAAAATGAATCGTAATAAAGCGCACCGGGTTATAAGGCGCACTGTCAGCTTTTGAGAAAATGTGTGGTTTTTAGGTGCGCCTTATAGTGCGGAAAATACGGTATATATGTTTTTTTCCTTCTTTATTATGCATTTTCTGCAGGTGCGACTTATACTCCGGAGCGACTTATACTCCGAAAAATACGGTACTGGAAATGACAATAGCTGTTGAGCTTCTTCTCCCCTTTTTATAATGAATTGCAACCACTCAAAAGACAATTATCATCGGCATTGCCATCTTTTACCCTCCCTTCTCGATTGTACAATAATTAAAAATGTGTTATTACTTTTTCTAGGCTGACCATATTGTGAAATCCCAAAAAGAGGACACATATATGCGCGCCAAGGCCGGGACGAGGTGAACATTTGCCAATGATACTCCAACTTGCTTTATAAATAATATATTTATTTAAATAAAGCATTTTTTTTTCCTCTGTTGACAGCAGTGTTGGCGCTAGGAATGTTCAAAATGGGGTCCCAGGGACCCCATCAAGTCATAAAAATGGGGTCCCACGGTAAATTTTTGGGGTCCCACTTTTTTTGTAAGCGTGTTGAAAAAAGACGATAAACGTATGCGTTATCCTGTTATATCTCACATTCTATATTGTGTTTTGGAAAAAGGTTGTCATAAACGTTACTTCAATCATTTAAAAAAATAATAAAAAAAGAAAATACATTTGTATACATACCGTATTTTTCGGACTCTAAGTGGCATTTTTTTTTTCATAGTTTGGCCCGGGGGTGCGACTTATACTCAGGAGCGACTTATGTGTGAAATGATGAACACATTATAATAATTATTTATCTGATTCACGTAAGAGACTAGACGTATAAGATTTCATGGGATTTAGCGATTAGGAGTGACAGATTGTTTGGTAAACGTATAGCATGTTCTATATGTTATAGTTATTTGAATGACTCTTACCATAATATGTTACGTTAACATACCAGTTGGTTATTTATGCCTCATATAACGTACACTTATTCAGCCTTGATTTATTTTAAATTGCCTTTCAAATGTCTATTCTTGCTGTTGGCTTTTATCAAATACATTTCCCCCCAAAAATGCGACTTATACTCCAGTGCGACTTATATATGTTTTTTTTCCTTCTTTATTATGCATTTTCGGCCGGTGCGACTTATACTCCGAAAAATACGGTAACATCAGCGCTCTTTTTTTTACTGGCAGCACTGTGACGGACTCACCAGC
Source organism: Nerophis lumbriciformis (assembly GCF_033978685.3). Taxonomy (NCBI): domain Eukaryota; kingdom Metazoa; phylum Chordata; class Actinopteri; order Syngnathiformes; family Syngnathidae; genus Nerophis; species Nerophis lumbriciformis. The sequence continues at coordinate 42,608,876 of NC_084560.2, forward strand.
GCCCCTGCTGGTTGGAGGCCAGTATCGCACTTTGTTTGACCTCATTTGCTTCAAGACAGGACTCATCAACAATCAATTAAAAATGTCGATCCCTCGACGCGGCCCGGTAATAACGATGCCGAGCGAGCCTGGACGGAGAAAAGCCATGGCAGATGGGCGGGCATCATCACCCCCCCCCCCCCCACCCCCCCCACCCCCCCCCCCCCCACACACACTTAGGACTACCACTGAACTAAAGTATTGGGACACTTCGGACTAAAAGTAGACAAAAGTATTGGGACACTTAGGACTACCACTGGACAAAAGTTTTGGGACACTTACACTGGACAAAAGTATTGGGACACTTAGGACTACAACTTGACAAAAGTATTGGGACACTTAGGACTACCACTGGACAAAAGTATTGGGACACTTACACTGGATAAAAGTATTGGGACACTTACGCCTAAACTTGACAAAAGTATTGGGACACTTAGGACTACCTCTGGACAAAAGTATTGGGACACCTACACTGGACAAAAGTTTTGGGACACTTAGTACTACAACTTGACAAAAGTATTGGGACACTTGGGACTAAAACTGGACAAAAGTATTGAGACACTTGGGACTACCACTTGACAAAAGTATTGGGACACTTACACTGGACAAAAGTATTGGGACACTTGGGACTAAAATTGGACAAAAGTATTGGGACACTTAGGACTACAACTTGACAAAAGTGTTGGGCCACTTGGGACTACAACTTGACAAAAGTATTGGGACACTTATGACTACCCCTGGACAAAAGTATTTGGACACTTACACTGGACAAAAGTTTTGGGACACTTAGGACTACAACTTGACAAAAGTATTGGGACACTTAGGACGCATACTGGACAAAAGTATTGGGACACTTAGGACTACAACCTGACACAAGTATTGGGACACTTAGGACTACCACTGGACAAAAGTATTGGGACACTTACACTGGATAAAAGTATTGGGACACTTACGCCTAAACTCGACAAAAGTATTGGGACACTTCGGACTAAAACTTGACATAAGCATGGGGACACTTAGGACTAAAACTTGACAAAAGTATTGGGACATTTAGGACTACAACTTGACATAAGTATTGGGACTCTTCGCACTAAAAGTTGACTAAAGTATTGGGACACTTAGGACTACCACTGGACAAAAGTATTGGGACACTTCTAAAACTTGACAAATGTATTGGGACACTTAGGACTACCACTGAACTAAAGTATTGGGACACTTCGGACTAAAAGTAGACAAAAGTATTGGGACACTTAGGACTACCACTGGACAAAAGTTTTGGGACACTTACACTGGACAAAGGTATTGGGACACTTAGGACTACAACTTGACAAAAGTATTGGGACACTTAGGACTACCACTGGACAAAAGTATTGGGACACTTACACTGGATAAAAGTATTGGGACACTTACGCCTAAACTTGACAAAAGTATTGGGACACTTAGGACTACCTCTGGACAAAAGTATTGGGACACCTACACTGGACAAAAGTTTTGGGACACTTAGTACTACAACTTGACAAAAGTATTGGGACACTTGGGACTAAAACTGGACAAAAGTATTGAGACACTTGGGACTACCACTTGACAAAAGTATTGGGACACTTACACTGGACAAAAGTATTGGGACACTTGGGACTAAAATTGGACAAAAGTATTGGGACACTTAGGACTACAACTTGACAAAAGTGTTGGGCCACTTGGGACTACAACTTGACAAAAGTATTGGGACACTTATGACTACCCCTGGACAAAAGTATTTGGACACTTACACTGGACAAAAGTTTTGGGACACTTAGGACTACAACTTGACAAAAGTATTGGGACACTTAGGACGCATACTGGACAAAAGTATTGGGACACTTAGGACTACAACCTGACACAAGTATTGGGACACTTAGGACTACCACTGGACAAAAGTATTGGGACACTTACACTGGATAAAAGTATTGGGACACTTACGCCTAAACTCGACAAAAGTATTGGGACACTTCGGACTAAAACTTGACATAAGCATGGGGACACTTAGGACTAAAACTTGACAAAAGTATTGGGACATTTAGGACTACAACTTGACATAAGTATTGGGACTCTTCGCACTAAAAGTTGACTAAAGTATTGGGACACTTAGGACTACCACTGGACAAAAGTATTGGGACACTTCTAAAACTTGACAAATGTATTGGGACACTTAGGACTACCACTGAACTAAAGTATTGGGACACTTCGGACTAAAAGTAGACAAAAGTATTGGGACACTTAGGACTACCACTGGACAAAAGTTTTGGGACACTTACACTGGACAAAAGTATTGGGACACTTAGGACTACAACTTGACAAAAGTATTGGGACACTTAGGACTACCACTGGACAAAAGTATTGGGACACTTACACTGGATAAAAGTATTGGGACACTTACGCCTAAACTTGACAAAAGTATTGGGACACTTAGGACTACCTCTGGACAAAAGTATTGGGACACCTACACTGGACAAAAGTTTTGGGACACTTAGTACTACAACTTGACAAAAGTATTGGGACACTTGGGACTAAAACTGGACAAAAGTATTGAGACACTTGGGACTACCACTTGACAAAAGTATTGGGACACTTACACTGGACAAAAGTATTGGGACACTTGGGACTAAAATTGGACAAAAGTATTGGGACACTTAGGACTACAACTTGACAAAAGTGTTGGGCCACTTGGGACTACAACTTGACAAAAGTATTGGGACACTTATGACTACCCCTGGACAAAAGTATTTGGACACTTACACTGGACAAAAGTTTTGGGACACTTAGGACTACAACTTGACAAAAGTATTGGGACACTTAGGACGCATACTGGACAAAAGTATTGGGACACTTAGGACTACAACCTGACACAAGTATTGGGACACTTAGGACTACCACTGGACAAAAGTATTGGGACACTTACACTGGATAAAAGTATTGGGACACTTACGCCTAAACTCGACAAAAGTATTGGGACACTTCGGACTAAAACTTGACATAAGCATGGGGACACTTAGGACTAAAACTTGACAAAAGTATTGGGACACTTAGGACTACCACTGAACTAAAGTATTGGGACACTTCGGACTAAAAGTAGACAAAAGTATTGGGACACTTAGGACTACCACTGGACAAAAGTTTTGGGACACTTACACTGGACAAAGGTATTGGGACACTTAGGACTACAACTTGACAAAAGTATTGGGACACTTAGGACTACCACTGGACAAAAGTATTGGGACACTTACACTGGATAAAAGTATTGGGACACTTACGCCTAAACTTGACAAAAGTATTGGGACACTTAGGACTACCTCTGGACAAAAGTATTGGGGCACCTACACTGGACAAAAGTTTTGGGACACTTAGTACTACAACTTGACAAAAGTATTGGGACACTTGGGACTAAAACTGGACAAAAGTATTGAGACACTTGGGACTACCACTTGACAAAAGTATTGGGACACTTACACTGGACAAAAGTATTGGGACACTTGGGACTAAAATTGGACAAAAGTATTGGGACACTTAGGACTACAACTTGACAAAAGTGTTGGGCCACTTGGGACTACAACTTGACAAAAGTATTGGGACACTTATGACTACCCCTGGACAAAAGTATTTGGACACTTACACTGGACAAAAGTTTTGGGACACTTAGGACTACAACTTGACAAAAGTATTGGGACACTTAGGACGCATACTGGACAAAAGTATTGGGACACTTAGGACTACAACCTGACACAAGTATTGGGACACTTAGGACTACCACTGGACAAAAGTATTGGGACACTTACACTGGATAAAAGTATTGGGACACTTACGCCTAAACTCGACAAAAGTATTGGGACACTTCGGACTAAAACTTGACATAAGCATGGGGACACTTAGGACTAAAACTTGACAAAAGTATTGGGACACTTAGGACTACCACTGAACTAAAGTATTGGGACACTTCGGACTAAAAGTAGACAAAAGTATTGGGACACTTAGGACTACCACTGGACAAAAGTTTTGGGACACTTACACTGGACAAAAGTATTGGGACACTTAGGACTACAACTTGACAAAAGTATTGGGACACTTAGGACTACCACTGGACAAAAGTATTGGGACACTTACACTGGATAAAAGTATTGGGACACTTACGCCTAAACTTGACAAAAGTATTGGGACACTTAGGACTACCTCTGGACAAAAGTATTGGGACACCTACACTGGACAAAAGTTTTGGGACACTTAGTACTACAACTTGACAAAAGTATTGGGACACTTGGGACTAAAACTGGACAAAAGTATTGAGACACTTGGGACTACCACTTGACAAAAGTATTGGGACACTTACACTGGACAAAAGTATTGGGACACTTGGGACTAAAATTGGACAAAAGTATTGGGACACTTAGGACTACAAATTGACAAAAGTGTTGGGCCACTTGGGACTACAACTTGACAAAAGTATTGGGACACTTATGACTACCCCTGGACAAAAGTATTTGGACACTTACACTGGACAAAAGTTTTGGGACACTTAGGACTACAACTTGACAAAAGTATTGGGACACTTAGGACGCATACTGGACAAAAGTATTGGGACACTTAGGACTACAACCTGACACAAGTATTGGGACACTTAGGACTACCACTGGACAAAAGTATTGGGACACTTACACTGGATAAAAGTATTGGGACACTTACGCCTAAACTCGACAAAAGTATTGGGACACTTAGGACTACAACTTGACAAAAGTGTTGGGCCACTTGGGACTACAACTTGACAAAAGTATTGGGACACTTATGACTACCCCTGGACAAAAGTATTTGGACACTTACACTGGACAAAAGTTTTGGGACACTTAGGACTACCACTGGACAAAGGTATTGGGACACTTACACTGGATAAAAGTATTGGGACACTTACGCCTAAACTTGACAAAAGTATTGGGACACTTAGGACTACCTCTGGACAAAAGTATTGGGGCACCTACACTGGACAAAAGTTTTGGGACACTTAGTACTACAACTTGACAAAAGTATTGGGACACTTGGGACTAAAACTGGACAAAAGTATTGAGACACTTGGGACTACCACTTGACAAAAGTATTGGAACACTTACACTGGACAAAAGTATTGGGACACTTGGGACTAAAATTGGACAAAAGTATTGGGACACTTAGGACTACAACTTGACAAAAGTGTTGGGCCACTTGGGACTACAACTTGACAAAAGTATTGGGACACTTATGACTACCCCTGGACAAAAGTATTTGGACACTTACACTGGACAAAAGTTTTGGGACACTTAGGACTACAACTTGACAAAAGTATTGGGACACTTAGGACGCATACTGGACAAAAGTATTGGGACACTTAGGACTACAACCTGACACAAGTATTGGGACACTTAGGACTACCACTGGACAAAAGTATTGGGACACTTACACTGGATAAAAGTATTGGGACACTTACGCCTAAACTCGACAAAAGTATTGGGACACTTCGGACTAAAACTTGACATAAGCATGGGGACACTTAGGACTAAAACTTGACAAAAGTATTGGGACATTTAGGACTACAACTTGACATAAGTATTGGGACTCTTCGCACTAAAAGTTGACTAAAGTATTGGGACACTTAGGACTACCACTGGACAAAAGTATTGGGACACTTCTAAAACTTGACAAATGTATTGGGACACTTAGGACTAGCACCTGCCAAATACGCGGGCCCGACCAATGCTGCTTGCAGCTTTAATTTTAAATTGCCTTTCAAATGTCTATTCTTGCTGTTGGCTTTTATCAAATACATTTCCCCAAAAAATGCAACTTATACTCCAGTGCGACTTATATATGTTTTTTTTCCTTCTTTATTATGCATTTTCGGCCGGTGCGACTTATACTCCGGTGCGATTTATACTCCGAAAAATACGGTAACATCAGCGCTCTTTTTTTTACTGGCAGCACTGTGACGGACTCACCAGCGCCCCTGCTGGTTGGAGGCCAGTATCGCACTTTGTTTGACCTCATTTGCTTCAAGACAGGACTCATCAACAATCAATTAAAAATGTCGATCCCTCGACGCGGCCCGGTAATAACGATGCCGAGCGAGCCTGGACGGAGAAAAGCCATGGCAGATGGGCGGGCATCATCACCCCCCCCCGCACCCCCCCCCAGGGCGCCGTGTTGGGTTTCCAGCAGGCGGGAGTGTGACTGACACATGTAGCTGGAGGAGCCGTGTCGGAGGGCAGGAATTCAATCAATACCAGCGGACCCTGGACAAGCTATAGACACCGAGTACAGGAAAGGGCGGACCATCTGGTCGCCCCTTTACCCCCCTCCCCGCCCCCGCCCCCCCCCCCCCCCCCCCCCCGCTCCCTTGTCACATGTCAATCTGCGGCGCTAATGCCCGATATATTGCGTTATCAGCGCTAGCCTTATGTAATGAAACTCAATTGGCGTGGCTCACGCGTCTGTCCCGCCCCCCCCCGTGCACGCCGAGCATCTGTCTCCCTCCCACCACCGCTGGGACCGCCATTGTCGCCATCAGGTGAATAGCACTTCATTAACGATGCGGCACGCATCAGGAAAATCAAGTGCATGATTGATTCGCTTGATTTTTTTTGTCCAAAAATCTTTTTGTTCCACCTCCCTTTTTAATGGCGGCCTAATCTGCTTTTAATCCCTTCAAGTGGTGGCACCAATTAATGGCAGGTGGGAGGAGTGTTTGTCTCCTCTTGAAAAAGGAAGGTGGGCGCGGGTTGTTAACGACTCTGCGTGATGATTTGACCTCCATATCTGGCCCGCCACGTCATTTTATACGGCCCTGCAAACACCTGGTGTGGAGAATGCATATATTTTTAATAGAGATGTCTGATAATGGCTTTTTTGCCGATATTCCCCAACTCTTAATTACCGATTCCGATATCAAGCGATACCGACATATACAGTGGTGGAATGAACACATTATTATGCCTCATTTTGTTGCGATGCATTAAACAATGTAACAAGGTTTTCCAAAATAAATCAACTCAAGTTATGGAAAAAAAAATGCCAAGGTCGGAGAGACATGAAACAAAATTAATTAATTTCCTCGGGCAAAAATCAACAGGAAGTTGGCAATTCCCCCTTCAAGACAAAAATGTACTAAAAACAGTCACTTTTGCCTCTTTGAGCTGTAATTTGACCCCCTTAACATGCTTCAAAACTCACCGAACTGAACACACACATCAGGACTAGCAGAAATTGCGATCTAATAAAAAAAAAAACCTAACCCCAAATTTAAAAATTGCGCTCTAGAGCAATTTTTTAATAAAACGGAGAAAAAACTGCTCCTCGGAAGAAAAAAATGACAAAACTGCCTGTAACTCCCACTGGGAAGGTCGGAGAGACATGAAACAAAAACCTCTATGTAGGTCTCACTGAGACCTACATTTTATAAATTGACAACCCCCAGCAAAAATCAACAGGAAGTTTGCTATTCCCCCTTCAAAACAACATTTTTGTAAAAACCGGTCACCTTCCTTCAAAATCTATCTCCTCTGAGCGCGTTTGTCGTTTAGGCTTCAAACTAACACAGGAGAGAGATTGAACCCTTGTGTATAAAAGTATAGAACAGCTTTTTAATACCTGCTCCGGTTTTGATTTTATGACCCTTCAAAGACCCGCTGCACTGATGCTGCTGCGCTGCTGTTTTTTTTAAGATGGCTGCTCAAAAGCAGGAAGCACCAACATGCCCACACAATGCAGACAAGGTAGGTACACTAGACAAAAGTATTGGGACAATTCGGACTAAAAGTAGACAAAAGTTTTGGGACACTTATGACTACCCCTGGACAAAAGTATTGGGACACTTACACTTGACAAAAGTATTGGGACACTTCGGACTAAAAGTAGACAAAAGTTTTGGGACACTTATGACTACCCCTGGACAAAAGTATTGGGACACTTACACTTGACAAAAGTATTGGGACACTTCGGACTAAAAGTAGACAAAAGTATTGGGGACACTTCGGACTAAAAGTAGACAAAAGTATTGCGACACTTTTGACTACCACTGGACAAAAGTATTGGGACACCTACACTGGACAAAAGTATTGGGACACTTAGGACTACAACTTGACAAAAGTATTGGGACACTTCGGACTAAAAGTAGACAAAAGTATTGCGACACTTTTGACTACCACTGGACAAAAGTATTGGGACACCTACACTGGACAAAAGTATTGGGACACTTAGGACTACAACTTGACAAAAGTATTGGGACACTTGGGACTAAAACTGGACAAAAGTATTGAGACACTTGGGACTACCACTTGACAAAAGTATTGGGACACTTACACTGGACAAAAGTATTGGGACACTTAGGACTAAAACTGGACAAAAGTTTTGGTACACTTACGACCAGAAATTGACTAAAGTATTGGGACACTTCGGACTACCACTGGACAAAAGTATTGGGACACCTACACTGGACAAAAGTATTGGGACACTTAGGACTACAACTTGACAAAAGTATTGGGACACTTGGGACTAAAACTGGACAAAAGTATTGAGACACTTGGGACTACCACTTGACAAAAGTATTGGGACACTTACACTGGACAAAAGTATTGGGACACTTAGGACTAAAACTGGACAAAAGTTTTGGGACACTTACGACCAGAAATTGACTAAAGTATTGGGACACTTCGGACTACCACTGGACAAAAGTATTGGGACACCTACACTGGACAAAAGTATTGGGACACGTAGGACTACAACTTGACAAAAGTATTGGGACACTTGGGACTAAAACTGGACAAAAGTATTGAGACACTTGGGACTACCACTTGACAAAAGTATTGGGACACTTACACTGGACAAAAGTATTGGGACACTTAGGACTAAAACTGGACAAAAGTTTTGGGACACTTACGACCAGAAATTGACTAAAGTATTGGGACACTTCGGACTACCACTGGACAAAAGTATTGGGACACCTACACTGGACAAAAGTATTGGGACACTTAGGACTACAACTTGACAAAAGTATTGGGACACTTGGGACTAAAACTGGACAAAAGTATTGAGACACTTGGGACTACCACTTGACAAAAGTATTGGGACACTTACACTGGACAAAAGTATTGGGACACTTAGGACTAAAACTGGACAAAAGTTTTGGGACACTTACGACCAGAAATTGACTAAAGTATTGGGACACTTAGGACGAAAACTGGACAAAAGTATTGGGACACCTACACTGGACAAAAGTATTGGGACACTTAGGACTACAACTTGACAAAAGTATTGGGACACTTGGGACTAAAACTGGACAAAAGTATTGAGACACTTGGGACTACCACTTGACAAAAGTATTGGGACACTTACACTGGACAAAAGTATTGGGACACTTAGGACTAAAACTGGACAAAAGATTTGGGACACTTACGACCAGAAATTGACTAAAGTATTGGGACACTTAGGACGAAAACTGGACAAAAGTATTGGGACACCTACACTGGACAAAAGTATTGGGACACTTAGGACTACAACTTGACAAAAGTATTGGGACACTTGGGACTAAAACTGGACAAAAGTATTGAGACACTTGGGACTACCACTTGACAAAAGTATTGGGACACTTACACTGGACAAAAGTATTGGGACACTTAGGACTAAAACTGGACAAAAGTTTTGGGACACTTACGACCAGAAATTGACTAAAGTATTGGGACACTTCGGACTACCACTGGACAAAAGTATTGGGACACCTACACTGGACAAAAGTATTGGGACACTTAGGACTACAACTTGACAAAAGTATTGGGACACTTGGGACTAAAACTGGACAAAAGTATTGAGACACTTGGGACTACCACTTGACAAAAGTATTGGGACACTTACACTGGACAAAAGTATTGGGACACTTAGGACTAAAACTGGACAAAAGTTTTGGGACACTTACGACCAGAAATTGACTAAAGTATTGGGACACTTCGGACTACCACTGGACAAAAGTATTGGGACACCTACACTGGACAAAAGTATTGGGACACTTAGGACTACAACTTGACAAAAGTATTGGGACACTTGGGACTAAAACTGGACAAAAGTATTGAGACACTTGGGACTACCACTTGACAAAAGTATTGGGACACTTACACTGGACAAAAGTATTGGGACACTTAGGACTAAAACTGGACAAAAGTTTTGGGACACTTACGACCAGAAATTGACTAAAGTATTGGGACACTTAGGACGAAAACTGGACAAAAGTATTGGGACACCTACACTGGACAAAAGTATTGGGACACTTAGGACTACAACTTGACAAAAGTATTGGGACACTTGGGACTAAAACTGGACAAAAGTATTGAGACACTTGGGACTACCACTTGACAAAAGTATTGGGACACTTACACTGGACAAATGTATTGGGACACTTAGGACTAAAACTGGACAAAAGTTTTGGGACACTTACGACCAGAAATTGACTAAAGTATTGGGACACTTCGGACTACCACTGGACAAAAGTATTGGGACACCTACACTGGACAAAAGTATTGGGACACTTAGGACTACAACTTGACAAAAGTATTGGGACACTTGGGACTAAAACTGGACAAAAGTATTGAGACACTTGGGACTACCACTTGACAAAAGTATTGGGACACTTACACTGGACAAAAGTATTGGGACACTTAGGACTAAAACTGGACAAAAGATTTGGGACACTTACGACCAGAAATCGACTAAAGTATTGGGACACTTAGGACGAAAACTGGACAAAAGTATTGGGACACCTACACTGGACAAAAGTATTGGGACACTTAGGACTACAACTTGACAAAAGTATTGGGACACTTGGGACTAAAACTGGACAAAAGTATTGAGACACTTGGGACTACCACTTGACAAAAGTATTGGGACACTTACACTGGACAAAAGTATTGGGACACTTAGGACTAAAACTGGACAAAAGTTTTGGGACACTTACGACCAGAAATTGACTAAAGTATTGGGACACTTAGGACGAAAACTGGACAAAAGTATTGGGACACTTACACTGGACAAAAGTATTGGGACACTTAGGACTACAACTTGACATAAGTATTGGGCCACTTGGGACTAAAACTGGACAAAAGTATTGGGACACATAGGACTACAACTTGACAAAAGTTTTGGGCCACTTGGGACTAAAACTTGACAAAAGTATTGGGACACTTGACTACAACTTGACATAAATATTGGGACACTTCGGATTACCACTGGACAAAAGTATTGGGACACTTAGGACTAAAACTGGACAAAAGTATTGGGAAAAGTTATGGAAAAAAAAAATGCCAACATGGCACTGCCATATTTATTATTGAAGTCACAAAGTGCACTATTTTTTTTTAACATGCCTCAAAACAGCAGCTTGGAATTTGGGACATGCTCTCCCTGAGAGAGCATGAGGAGATTGAGGTGGGCGGGGTTGAGGGGTAGTGAGAGGTGTATATTGTAGCGTCCTGGAAGAGTTAGTGCTGCACGGGATTCTGGGTATTTGTTCTGTCGTGTTACGGTGCGGATGTTCTCCCGAAATGTGTTTGTCATTCTTGTTTGGTGTGGGTTCACAGTGTGGCGCATATTTGTAACAGTGTTAGAGTTGTTTATACGGCCACCCTCAGTGTGACCTGTATGGCTGTTGACCAAGTATGCATTGCATTCACTTGTGTGTGTGAAAAGCCGTAAATATTATGTGACTGGGCCGGCATGCAAAGGCAGTGCCTTTAAGGTTTATTGGCGCTCTGTACTTCTCCCTACGTCCGTGTACACAGCGGCCTTTTAAAAAGTCATACATTTTACTTTTTGAAACCGATATTTCCGATTTTAAAGCATTTATCAGCCGATAATATCGTCAGTCCGATATTATCAAACATCTGTAATTTTTAAGTGTTCTTTCTTTATGTTTAAAGCAGCTAATATTTACCCATGTGTACACTTTGTGCTTTTTCCTTATGTTCGTTAATAAACTCTGTGTTTCACCTTGAAGGCGCTGGAGTTGTCTATTGGGAGTATAATGTACTCCCTTTCTTGTGGAGGAGACCTTATCAGTTTAGAACAATAAGGCTGTATTCCTTTCTGGGCGGGAGGGGTCTGTTTTCGTACTACATAAGAGGACTCTTTCCGTTTGATTTTCAGACCGCTTCTTGATGCTGCTATTATAGCATTGTGAGGGCTGGTCTCCTAAAGCTTTAGTAAAACTTGATTATATTGCTATTCTGTCTTGGTGGTCCTTCTTACTCAACATATATAGTATGTCATCCGAAAGAACTTGGGATTGACCAGTGTCTTTTATTCCCTGAGAGGAAGACTGGTCGGACGCAACACTGGAAAGAACAGTTTTTTAGTAAAATACTTGATCATTTCTTACTAAATGTATTTCTTTTTGTTGTTTATTTTTGTGATTTTTATTTTTGTTGGTCCTTTTTTTCCTTTTAGTCCACTCTGAGAAAGGCAGTACATTGCTACCCACTGTGACTGAAATGTAGGACGAGGGTAGGAGTATAATGTACTCCCTTTTTTGTGGAGGAGACCTTATCAGTTTAGAACAATAAGGCTGTATTCCTTTCTGGGCGGGAGGGGGCTGTTTTCGTACTACATAAGATGACTCTTTCCGTTTGATTTTCAGACCGCTTCTTGATGCTGCTATTATAGCATTGTGAGGGCTGGTCTCCTGAAGCTTTAGTAAAACTTGATAATATTGCTATTCTGTCTTGGTGGTCCTTCTTACTCAACATATACAGTATGTCATCCGAAAGAATTTGGGATTGACCAGTGTCTTTTATTCCCTGAGAGGAAGACTGGTCGGACGCAACACTGGAAAGAACAGTTTTTTAGTAAAATACTTGATCATTTCTTACTAAATGTATTTGTTTTTGTTGTTTATTTTTGTGATTTTTATTTTTGTTGGTCCTTTTTTTCCTTTTAGTCCACTCTGAGAAAGGCAGTACATTGCTACCCACTGTGACTGAAATGTAGGACGAGGGTAGGAGTATAATGTACTCCCTTTTTTGTGGAGGAGACCTTATCAGTTTAGAACAATAAGGCTGTATTCCTTTCTGGGCGGGAGGGGGCTGTTTTCGTACTACATAAGATGACTCTTTCCGTTTGATTTTCAGACCGCTTCTTGATGCTGCTATTATAGCATTGTGAGGGCTGGTCTCCTAAAGCTTTAGTAAAACTTGATTATATTGCTATTCTGTCTTGGTGGTCCTTCTTACTCAACATATACAGTATGTCATCCGAAAGAATTTGGGATTGACCAGTGTCTTTTATTCCCTGAGCAGAAGACTGTTTTTTAGTAAAATACTTGATCATTTCTTACTAAATGTATTTCTTTTTGTTGTTTATTTTTGTGATTTTTATTTTTGTTGTTATTTTTTTCCTTTTAGTCCATTCTGAGAAAGGCAGTACATTGCTACCCACTGTGACTGAAATGTAGGACGGAGGGTAGGAGGGGGTGTTATTATTTTACTTTTATTATTTTATATATATATATATATAATATTTTTTTTTTTGTATTTATATTTGGGGGGTAGTTTTCTTAGTACCTGTATTATGATTTCCCTATCAAATGAATAAATAAATATTATTAAAAAAATAAATGTATTTGTTCTTTCCATTTTGACAGAATATATGTACCGTATTTTCCGCACTATAAGGCGCACCTAAAAACCACAAATTTTCTCAAAAGCTGACAGTGCGCCTTATAACCCGGTGCGCTTTATATATGGATACATATTAAGATTCATTTTCATAAAGTTTCGGTCTCGCAACTTCGGTAAACCGCCATCTTTTTTCCCGGTAGAACAGGAAGCGCTTCTTCTTCTACGCAAGCAACCGCCAAGGTAAGCACCCGCCCCCATAGAACAGGAAGCGCTTCTTCTTCTACTGTAAGCAACCACCCGCCCGCGTAGAAGAAGAAAAAGCGCGCGGATATCACCGTACGTTTCATTTCCTTTGTG
>NC_084560.2:42627920-42640420 GCF_033978685.3 Nerophis lumbriciformis
CTCAGTGTACATGAATGAAGGTGTGTGTTGCTGGACCCGACTTGGACATTATCTGGACTGGACCTGGTTTAAAAAAAAACAAAAAACAAACTTTAAACGAAGCTAATTTAATTTACAACCAGGTCTGGTGAAGATAAGGTCCTTTCTTTCCTTTTTTTTAAATTTATTTTTATTTTATTTTTTTTAATTTTTTTTTATAGATAAGATAAATAAATATTTTCTTGGATAAAAAGGAAAGTAAACAATATAAAAATAATTACATAAGGGAGAAAAAAGAAAAAAGAAAAAGTAATTAAATGAAAATGTTAGTGGACCAGCAGCACAAACAATCAAGTGTGCTTCAGGGACTGTGTTGTGTCCCTTGCAGAAGTGTTGTCCATGTTGTGGAAACCAGAGTATTGATGGCAGAAAGAAGCAACCCCTTTTGTGTGAGTGGGTGTGTGTGGGTGTGAATGGGGGAGGGAGGGTTTTTTTTGGGGGTTGATGCACTAGTTGAAAGTGTATCGTGTGTTTTTTTTCTATGTTGATTTAATATATTAAAAAAAAACAAAAACAAAAAACACAATAGAACAAATACCCAGAAGCCCTTGCAGCACTAACTCTTCCGGGACGCTACAATATACACCCCCCCCCCTCCCCCACCTCAACCCCGTCCCCCAATCTCCCGAATTTGGAGCTTTCGACGTTGGAAAGTATGCTATAAAAACCTTAATACTTAATTTGTGACAAATACCGTCCACGCCCCCCCAAAAAGGCCCATTAGGATGATTTTGGCCGAGGAAGAACTTGACAGTCCCTGACCTTTGACCCTCTCCAAAACACTTTCAGGATGAACCATCGAACGAGGAGCGCTGCTCTCTCAGTGACCTTTGAAAAACTCCACTTCCTGTTTCCATTTAAGCACAGTTTGTTGTTGTTGTTGTTGGGGAAAAAAAAAAAAAAAAAAAATCATTTTTTAACTTGAAAAAGAAATGTTACCTTGAAAAAAATTTGTGCCTTGAAAATCATGTTTTAACTTAAAACATTTTTTTTTAATTTTTAAAATGTTTTTAACTTTTTTTTAAAATGTTTTAATTTTTGTAAAAAAAATATTTATTTTTTAATTTTTTAATTTTTTTTTTAAATGTTAAAAAAATTAATTTTTAAAAAATATTTTAATTTTTTTTTAAATATTTAAAAAAAATGTTAACTTTTTTTAAAAATATTTAAAAAAATGTTAACTTTTTTTAAACTTTTTTTTTAACTTTTTAAAAAAAAAATGTACCCTAACCCTATATATATATATATATATATATATTTGCATATAACGAGATTAAGGACTCCAATTTAAGGTGCAGTAGTGGGAACAAATATGGGGTAAAAATAAATTACACAAGAGGTAATAAAAAAAAACAAAAAAACAATTGAAATAAATATAATAAGCAATCCTGTACAATATACAAAACACTATAGAAATACAAAATACTGTACAATATACAGAACAAGACAAGAGTACCGGAGTAATAAATAACAATCAGTGTCGGACGTCAGGCACATAATATATGCAGCTTTTACACACACATAAGTGAATACATACATACTTGGTCAACAGCCATACAGGTCACACTGAGGGTGGCCGCGTAAACAACTTTAACACTGTTGCAAATATGCGCCACACTGTGAACCCACACCAGACAAGAATGACAAACACATTCCGGGAGAACATCCGCACCGTAGCACAACATAAACACAACAGAACAAATACCCAGAAGCCCTTGCAGCACTAACTCTTCTGACCTTTGACAAACTCCACTTCCTGTTTCCATTTAACCACAGTTTTTTTTGTTGTTGTTGGGGGGGGGGGGGGGGGGGGGGGGAAGCGAATAAAATTACAAGCGTACAAAAGAGCCTCGCCGACAATAACATTAACGTTTGACACGGAAGAAAAGCAGCTTATCACAGCGAGGAGCGACCTTTGAAGACGGCTGATTTGAAGGCTTCACAAGCTGCAAAGGAAGGACCTCTCGACACGCAAACAAACAAACATGAGGCACATTTTTAAAAAAAACGCTCTGATTAAAGCTCGACGGCTGCTGTCCGTCGCCGACGTCTACCTAACCCCTCCTCCTCCTCGCCGTGTTCGCTGATTTACAACCCCCCCCCCCCCCACCTCTTTTCGCCTTATTTTCATTCCCACCCCGCTGAGTGCCAGGTTGAGAACTCCTGAAGAAATATTATGCTTTGCTGACAAAATACAGTGACAGGCGCTACAAAAAAGAGCGGCGGGGCGCGCTTTAGCGCCAGACAAGGCGAGCTTGACGGCATCTGTAAAGCCCCCCCACCCCCGCTTGAAATAGGCATTTGATCTAAACCGGCTCTGATTGGGTGAAATGATGTTTATAGCCGCCTTTCAATTAAAAGCAAAATGAGGCGCCGGGGGTTGTAAAATTTATTGAACAACTTTTAGCGTCTGAGAAACATGTGGCGCACAAATGAAATGTTTGCAGGTAACTCGACGCCGGGGACTTTTTCATTAACCCCGAGTTCAAACCCCCGCCGCTTGTTGTTCAGGCGCTCCCCCCCCCCCCTTCCACCGTGCAACAATTTGATGTAAACGGATGAGTATAAATACTCCAACCTATTTTGCGACGGAGCTGCTGGAGCGTCCCCAGGCGTCATCATTTGCCGCATTATTATTTCAAAAGCTTCCACAACACAACCCCCCCCCCTATGATGTAATCCTCATGCATATGGACGCTGTTTTGTTGTCAGTGGCGGGGAGGAGGCGACCCTTTCACGGGAAACGAAACGAGCGATCACACGCCTAATGAGGCGAACCGGCAGCCAGGGCCGGTCGACACGTCTGTAATTAGCCTCCGGCTACGTGGGCTTGTTTTCTCTCCGTGTTTATGGCGCGGAACCGGACCCCATTCCACAAGAGAGCCCCTCCTTCGCTCGATAGAGGCTATAAATAAAGATTGTCATCGTAAGCTAATCAAATTACGGTGGAGGCTGTCAGTGGCGGAACGCTCCCTGGAGTGAATCCCCCTGAGGTGCGCTCGTCTCTCTTCAGGTAGCTCTTCTCTCTCCGCCAGGATTAAGCACAAATGGCACTCGCCTGATTTCAATAAAGCTCGAGAAGAAGCCTTTCAGCGCACTTCTTTCGTGTTCCACAATGCGCGACAACTGGTGGGCCGCCGCTTGCCAGCGCTACGAGTAATAATAGAGCCAGAATAGAATAGAATAATTTATTTATTGTCATCATTTTTAACCTTGAAAAAAAAATTTTACCTTGAAAATTTTTTTTTACCTTGAAAATCATTTTTTAACTTGAAAAAGAAATGTTACCTTGAAAAAAATTTGTACCTTGAAAATCATGTTTTAACTTAAAACATTTATTTATTTTTTTTTAAATGTTTTTAACTTTTTTTAATTTTTTTTTAATTTTTGTAGAAAAAATAATTTTTTTAAAAAATTTTTAGTTTTTAAAAAAAAATGTTAAACTTTTTTTAAAATTTTTTTTAATATTTTTAATTTTAAAAAAAATATTTTTAAAAAATGTTAACTTTTTTTTAACTTTTTAAAAATTTTTTTTACCCTAACCCTAACCCTAACCCTAACCCTATATATATATATATATATATATATATATATATATATATATATATATATATATATATATATATATATATATATATATATATATATATATATATTTGCATATAACGAGATTAAGGACTCCAACTTAAGGTGCAGTAGTGGGAACAAATATGGGGTAAAAATAAATTACACAAGAGGTAATAAAAAAAAACAAAAAACAATTGAAATAAATATAATAAGCAATCCTGTACAATATACAAAACACTATAGAAATACAAAATACTGTACAACATACAGAACAAGACAAGAGTACCGGAGTAATAAATAACAATCAGTGTCGGACGTCAGTTACATAATATATGCAGCTTCTACACACACGTAAGTGAATACCCTGCATACTTGCTCAACAGCCATACAGGTCACACTGAGGGTGGCCGCATAAACAGGTCTGGCACGGCCGAAAAGGAATTCCGCCGGTCCCTTAAAGGGGAACATTATCACAATTTCAGAAGGGTTAAAACCATTAAAAATCAGTTCCCAGTGGCTTATTATATTTTTCGAAGTTTTTTTCAAAATTTTACCAATCACGCAATATCCCTAAAAAAAGCTTCAAAGTGCCTGATTTTAACCATCGTTATATACACCCGTCCATTTTCCTGTGACGTCACATAGTGACATACTTGCCAACCCTCCCGAATTTTCCCGAAATTCAGCGCCTCTCCCGAAAACCTCCCGGGACAAATATTCTCCCGAAAATCTCCCGATTTTCAGCCGGAGCTGGAGGCCACGCCCCCTCCAGCTCCATGCGGACCTGAGTGAGGACAGCCTTTTTTCACGACGGGAGGACAACAGGGTGACAAGAACTAAATCATCCATACTAGAGATACATTGTATTATTATGTTTATCTTACCTAAAAATAAATAGATATTTATTAATAAAAAAAAAATTAAAAAAAATAAATACATTTTTACTATATTTTGCTAAAAACATCAAAATTAATTGTATTTTTATTTTTATTTTTTCTGACTCCTTATTACATCCAGCCATAGAATTGTACATTAAAATAAACATCCATCCATCCATCCATTTTCTACCACTTAATCCCTTCGGGGTCGCGGGGGGCGCTGGAGCCTTAAAATATTTGAAATAATTAATTTTAAATTATCATAATAATTCATTTAAAATGACCATATTTAATTATTAAAATAATTGCTTGTTTATCAACAACTTTAGCATTTTATTCATTACATTTTGAAACTCTCAGAAGTCAAGTTATGTTATATTCCTTAATATTTATTTATGCAAGTTTGAAGTATCAATTATCTAAACACAGTTTTGTTTGCATATTTTCAGGATATATATATATATATATATATATATGAAATACTTGACTTGGTGAATTCTAGTTGTCAATATACTCCTCCCCTCTTAACCACGCCCCCAACCACGCCCCCACTCCCCACCCCCCACCTCCTGAAATCGGAGGTCTCAAGGTTGGCAAGTATGCATAGTGAAGCCAACACAAACAAACATGGCGGAAAGAACAGCAAGCTATAGCGACATTAGCTCGGATTCAGACTCGGATTTCAGCGGCTTAAGCGATTCAACAGATTACGCATGTATTGAAACGGATGGTTGTAGTGTGGAGGCAGGTAGCGAAAAACGAAAGTGAAGAAGAAACTGAAGCTATTGAGCCATATCGGTTTGAACCGTATGCAAGCGAAACCGACGAAAACGACACGGGAGAAAGCGAGGACGAATTCGGCGATCGCCTTCTAACCAACGATTGGTATGTGTTTGTTTGGCATTAAAGGAAACTAACAACTATGAACTAGGTTTACAGCATATGAAATACATTTGGCAACAACATGCACTTTGAGAGTGCAGACAGCCCAATTTTCATCAATTAATATATTCTGTAGACATACCCTCATCCGCGCCCTTTTCCTGAAAGCTGATCTGTCCAGTTTTGGAGTTGATGTCAGCAGGCCAGGGAAGCTAGGGTCGATAGCTCGCTCGTCTGCGGGAACAAACCGCCGCCATTGCTTGCCGTGCTACCGAGGTCCTTTGTCCCAGAATTGCTCACACACTCCGGCAGATTCAATGGGGGTCTGGCGGCAGATTTCTTTGACTTTATGGTTGGAAATGCATCTGCTTTGAGTGTCGCAGGATATCCACACATTCTTGCCATCTCTGTCGTAGCATAGCTTTCGTCGGTAAAGTGTGCGGAACAAACGTCCAATTTCTTGCCACTTTGGCATCTTTGGGCCACTGGTGCAACTTGAATCCGTCCCTGTTGGTGTTGTTACACCCTCCGACAACACACCGACGAGGCATGATGTCTCCAAGGTACGGAAAACAGTCGAAAAAAACGGAAAATAACAGAGCTGATTTGACTCGATGTTTGAGAAAATGGCGGATTGCTTCCCGATGTGACGTCACAACGAGAGCGAATTATAGAAAGGCGTTTAATTCGCCAAAATTCACCCATTTAGAGTTCGGAAATCGGTTAAAAAAATATATGGACTTTTTTCTGCAACATCAAGGTATATATTGACACTTACATAGGTCTGGTGATAATGTTCCCCTTTAAGTGCGGCGGTGTCGTCGCGTAACGACCCCCCCCGATAAAGCCGGAGGCGCTCTGCAAAAAGTCAGTGCTCAAAAACAAGAAAAAAAATTACAAAAATGTAGGGCTGCAACCAACAATTCATTTGATAATAGATTAATCTGTCGATTATTACTTCGATTAATCGATCGGATAAAGGAGACAAACTACATTTCTATCCTTTCCAGTATTTTATTGAAAAAACCCAGCATACTGGCGCCATGTTCTTTCAATTTGCCAAATAAAACAAGGAAAATGTTACAAAAATGCACACTTTTGACACCCCTGCTATAGATAATAAAAAATGAAATGTGATAAATCTATGGATAAAAAGCAGAGCCTGGCGACGCATGCGCGTTTATCATAACTCTCTCTCTCTCTGTCTCTGCCCCTCCCTCACCAATGCTGTTTTGTTTTTAACCCCTTCTTAACCCTGAACGTACATTGAAAATACACGCAACCCTAACTCAAAATGCCGGACATTTGAGGCATTTAAGAAACTCCGCCCTGACAGCTCTGCAAAAGAGGACATGTCCGGTGAAAAGAGGACGTATGGTCAGTCTATCCTAGCCCGTTAGCTGCTAGCATGCTAGCAGCCATCGGTTTCACCGGACATGTCCTCTTTTGCTAGCATGCTAGCAGCTAACGGGCTAGGATAGACTGACCATACGTCCTCTTTTCACCGGACATGTCCTCTTTTGCGGAGCTGTCAGGGCGGAGTTTCTTAAATGCCTCAAATGTCCGGCATTTTGAGTTAGGGTTGCGTGTATTTTCAATGTACGTTCAGGGTTAAGAAGGGGTTAAAAACAAAACAAATTGTGCACGCAACAGCATTGGTGAGGGAGGGGCAGAGACAGAGAGAGAGAGAGAGAGTTATGATAAATGCGCATGCGTCACCAGGCTCTGCTTTTTATCCATAGATTTATCACATTTAATTTTTTTATTATCTATAGCAGGGGTGTCAAAAGTGTCCGGCTTTTTGAGTATTGTTTACACAACGTGCAGTACGCTACTTAATATGTCCGTGTGGAAACTCGTTCGGTACACCTCCAAACCGAACCGAAACCCACGTACCGAAACGGTTCGATACAAATACTCGTACCGTTACACCCCTATTATTTTGATTATTGTTTCTCAGCTGTTTGTAAATGTTGCAGTTTATAAATAAAGGTTAAAAAAAATTGATGACTAAATTAACCGCCAACTATTTTTATAATCGATTTTAATCTATTTAATTGATTAGTTGTTGCAGTTCTACAAAAATGAGGGGTATTTTATTTGAACTAAACAAAATTATCTGCCAATAGAACAAGAAAATTTGGCTTGTCAAGACTTTCCAAAACATGTAAAATTAGCTAACCTCAATGAACCCAAAAATAGCTTAAAATAAGTATATTCTCACTAATAACAAGTGCACTTTTCTTGGTAGAAAAAAAAGAGACCTTTTTGCTCAATATGTTGAAAAATATTCTTAAATGAAGTAAATGCTAGTGCCATTATCTTGACATAATGATATTACATTTCTTGAAACCAGCAAACTTATACTAAAAACTAATTTATTGTTCTTAATGGAAAGGCAATAAGGCAAGCGCTTGTTACTCTCGGGGTCTCCTAGCCGCTCAGGCAAATCATATTGTCTAAAAATGCATTTTTCCATGGATAACATGACATCATCGCGCCAAGTGCGTGCTCTTTCAGTCAATTAGTGCGCATATATACAGCCCGGGAATTAGTACGAAAAGTGTAGAAACATAACACACATGATTTTTTTTATAACTGATATATTTGGATTTGGAAATAATTCTTCCCATAGGAAATAATTAAAATAAAAACAGAAAAGGATGAACCCCTTATTTGAGTTTTTTTAACTCAACATTTTGGGTTACATTTTTTCAACCCAACTTTTGCGTTGAATCATTCAACCACTCTGCAAAAAGTCAGTGTTCAAAAACAAGTAAAAAAAAATACAAAAATGAGAGGTATTTTATTTGAACTAAGCAAAATTATCTGCCAATAGAACAAGAAAATTTGGGTTGTCAAGACTTTCCAAAACAAGTCAAATTAGCTAACTTCAATGAACCCAAAAATAGCTTAAAATAAGTATATTCTCACAATAACAAGTGCACTTTTCTTGGTAGAAAAAAAAAAAAAAAAAGACATATTTTCTCAATATGTTGACAAATATTCTTAAATGAAGTAAATGCTAGTGCCATTATCTTGACATAATGATATTACATTTCTTGAAACCAGCAAACTTATACTAAAAACTAATTTATTGTTCTTAATGGAAAGGCAACAAGGCAAGCGCTTGTTACTCTCGGGGTCTCCTAGCCGCTCAGGCAAATCATATTGTCTAAAAATGCATTTTTCCATGGATAACATGACATCATCGCGCCAAGTGCGTGCTCTTTCAGTCAATTAGTGCGCATATATACAGCCCGGGAATTAGTACGAAAAGTGTAGAAACATAACACACATGATTTTTTTTATAACTGATATATTTGGATTTGGAAATAATTCTTCCCATAGGAAATAATTAAAATAAAAACAGAAAAGGATGAACCCCTTATTTGAGTTTTTTTAACTCAACATTTTGGGTTAATTTTTTCAACCCAACTTTTGCGTTGAATCATTCAACCACTCTGCAAAAAGTCAGTGTTCAAAAACAAGTTAAAAAAAATACAAAAATGAAAGGTATTTTATTTGAACTAAGCAAAATTATCTGCCAATAGAACAAGAAAATTTGGCTTGTCAAGACTTTCCAAAACAAGTAAAATTAGCTAACTTCAATGAACCCAAAAATATCTTAAAATAAGTATATTCTCACTAATAACAAGTGCACTTTTCTTGGTAGAAAAAAAAAAGAGACCTTTTTGCTCAATATGTTGAAAAATATTCTTAAATGAAGTAAATGCTAGTGTCATTATCTTGACATAATGATATTACATTTCTTGAAACCAGCAAACTTATACTAAAAACTAATTTATTGTTCTTAATGGAAAGGCAACAAGGCAAGCGCTTGTTACTCTCGGGGTCTCCTAGCCGCTCAGGCAAATCATATGGTCTAAAAATGCATTTTTCCATGGATAACATGACATCATCGCGCCAAGTGCGTGCTCTTTCAGTCAATTAGTGCGCATATATACAGCCCGGGAATTAGTACGAAAAGTGTAGAAACATAACACACATGATTTTTTTTATAACTGATATATTTGGATTTGGAAATAATTCTTCCCATAGGAAATAATTAAAATAAAAACAGAAAAGGATGAACCCCTTATTTGAGTTTTTTTAACTCAACATTTTGGGTTAATTTTTTCAACCCAACTTTTGCGTTGAATCATTCAACCACTCTGCAAAAAGTCAGTGTTCAAAAACAAGTAAAAAAAAATACAAAAATGAGAGGTATTTTATTTGAACTAAGCAAAATTATCTGCCAATAGAACAAGAAAATTTGGGTTGTCAAGACTTTCCAAAACAAGTAAAATTAGCTAACTTCAATGAACCCAAAAATAGCTTAAAATAAGTATATTCTCACTAATAACAAGTGCACTTTTCTTGGTAGAAAAAAAAGAGACCTTTTTGCTCAATATGTTGAAAAATATTCTTAAATGAAGTAAATGCTAGTGCCATTATCTTGACATAATGATATTACATTTCTTGAAACCAGCAAACTTATACTAAAAACTAATTTATTGTTCTTAATGGAAAGGCAACAAGGCAAGCGCTTGTTACTCTCGGGGTCTCCTAGCCGCTCAGGCAAATCATATGGTCTAAAAATGCATTTTTCCATGGATAACATGACATCATCGCGCCAAGTGCGTGCTCTTTCAGTCAATTAGTGCGCATATATACAGCCCGGGAATTAGTACGAAAAGTGTAGAAACATAACACACATGATTTTTTTAATAACTGATATATTTGGATTTGGAAATAATTCTTCCCATAGGAAATAATTAAAATAAAAACAGAAAAGGATGAACCCCTTATTTGAGTTTTTTTAACTCAACATTTTGGGTTAATTTTTTCAACCCAACTTTTGCGTTGAATCATTGAACCACTCTGCAAAAAGTCAGTGTTCAAAAACAAGTAAAAAAAAATACAAAAATGAAAGGTATTTTATTTGAACTAAGCAAAATTATCTGCCAATAGAACAAGAAAATTTGGCTTGTCAAGACTTTCCAAAACAAGTCAAATTAGCTAACCTCAATGAACCCCAAAATAGCTTAAAATAAGTATATTCTCACTAATAACAAGTGCACTTTTCTTGGTAGAAAAAAAGAAAAAGACATATTTTCTCAATATGTTGACAAATATTCTTAAATGAAGTAAATGCTAGTGCCATTATCTTGATATAATGATATTACATTTCTTGAAAGCAGCAAACTTATACTAAAAACTAATTTATTGTTCTTAATGGAAAGGCAACAAGGCAAGCGCTTGTTACTCTCGGGGTCTCCTAGCCGCTCAGGCAAATCATATTGTCTAAAAATGCATTTTTCCATGGATAACATGACATCATCGCGTCAAGTGCGTGCTCTTTCAGTCAATTAGTGCGCATATATACAGCCCGGCCCCTGGCCAAACTTTTTTTTAATTGTCATTTTGAGGAATTTATCTGAATGTGCATGAACTATTTCTGTTCAAAATTGTTTGAAATGTTAAATGTATAAATATTAACTGTCACTTTGAAGCTTTTTTTAGGGGTATTGCGTGATGGGTAAAATTTTGAAAAAAACTTCGAAAAATAAAATAAGCCACTGGGAACTGATTTTTAATGGTTTTAACCCTTCTGAAATTGTGATAATGTTCCCCTTTAAGAGCTGTAAGTATTCCATCTTTTCCCCCTCCATTTTTCCTTTTTCTTTAAAATCCAATTATTCATTTAATTGAGAAATTCTAGTAATGGTGATAATAAAGGGTAATTAATTTTTTGGACAAGTGTCTCCAATAATGTCCACACCTGTCTCCATCTAAACACAGCAGTGCGCTCTTAAACGAAAAACGGAAAATGACGTTAAACCAATCGCTTGGCTCCGTTTACTCCGAGGGGAAATCTCCGCAGCAAAGTCTGCACTGCAAAAAGTAAGTGTTCAAAAACAAGTAAAAAAAATACAAAAATGAGGGGTATTTTATTTGAACTAAGCAAAATTATCTGCCAATAGAATAAGAAAATTTGGCTTGTCAAGACTTTCCAAAACAATTAAAATTTGCTAACCTCAATGAACACAAAAATACCTTAAAATAAGTATATTCTCACTAATAAGTGCACTTTTCTTGGTAGAAAAAAAAAAGAGACCTTTTTGCTCAATATGTTCAAAACTATCTTGACATAATGATATGCGCTGGGCATTACATTTCTTGAAACCAGCAAACTTATACTAAAAACTAATTTATTGTTCTTAATGGAAAGGCAACAAGGCAAGCGCTTGTTACTCTCGGGGTCTCCTAGCCGCTCAGGCAAATCATATTGTCTAAAAATGCATTTTTCCATGGATAACATGACATCATCGCATCAAGTGCGTGCTCTTTCAGTCAAATAGTGCGCATATATACAGCCCGGGAATTAGTACGAAAAGTGTAGAAACATAACACACATGATTTTTTTTTATAACTGATATATTTGGATTTGGAAATAATTCTTCCCATAGGAAATAATTAAAATAAAAACAGAAAAGGATGAACCCCTTATTTGAGTTTTTTTAACTCAACATTTTGGGTTAAATTTTTTCAACCCAACTTTTGCGTTGAATCATTCAACCACTCTGCAAAAAGTCAGTGTTCAAAAACAAGTAAAAAAAAATACAAAAATGAGAGGTATTTTATTTGAACTAAGCAAAATTATCTGCCAATAGAACAAGAAAATTTGGCTTGTCAAGACTATACAAAACAAGTCAAATTAGCTAACTTCAATGAACCCAAAAATAGCTTAAAATAAGTATATTCTCACTAATAACAAGTGCACTTTTCTTGGTAGAAAAAAAAAGACCTTTTTGCTCAATATGTTGAAAAATATTCTTAAATGAAGTAAATGCTAGTGCCATTATCTTGACATAATGATATTACATTTCTTGAAACCAGCAAACTTATACTAAAAACTAATTTATTGTTCTTAATGGAAAGGCAACAAGGCAAGCGCTTGTTACTCTCGGGGTCTCCTAGCCGCTCAGGCAAATCATATTGTCTAAAAATGCATTTTTCCATGGATAACATGACATCATCGCGCCAAGTGCGTGCTTTTTCAGTCAATTAGTGTGCATATATACAGCCCGGCCCCTGGCCAAACTTTTTTTTAATTGTAATTTTGAGGAA